>NW_020456110.1:1316702-1442182 GCF_003342845.1 Nothoprocta perdicaria
TTTTTTTTTTTTTTTTTTGGTGACACTTTATTTAGTCTGTATAAATTGTGTATAAAGTTCCCAAATTTACAAACTATATTAGTGAATATGTTTAATATTCATTTCAGTTCTACATGGTAAGAGAATTCAATGTGTCAATAGAAAAACTGTTCAAATTCAGTTCTTATAGAATGATGTAATGTTACTCATAACAAAATACATGTACAAGGTACCATTACTTTAGTAATGTTATAAAATATTTTTTATCACAGGAAACTTAAGATAAAAGGATGAAATCACACACTGCAGAATTAAAGAAATGTTAGAAGTTAATCTGTTAAGTAGCCATAAGGAAAGGTATTGGGTGAATTATACTGAGAAGGCCAATATTTCAAGCGACCTCCTGTTCTGATCTTCACTTAGAGTTACTTTCAGTGAGCTGCATTAATGAGTATGTCAGAACTTTTCTTAGAAAAAGCAATTTAGATAAATTAGATACTTTTGAATGTTCTAGATCTTATAGATTTATATTTGAATATGTATTTGAAGAAATCTTAAGAAATTGACAATTATCTTTGAGGCAATGTAGCATGTAGATGAGGTTTCTGGAAACCRTGAGAGCAAACAGCAGTTTTACTGAAATCCTTGAGTCTACTTTGTTCCTTTGAGTAAGTCTAAGTAACTTTATGTTCAGTGGCTTTTTTGAGCCTCAGAGCTGCACTTTAGGATGCTAATTATTGTTACCTTAGACTTAGATACTGTGTCTTAAGCATATGTAACGCAGTTTGTTATTAGAGGAGATATGCTATTTGGAGTGGACAAATACCTAGGTGGTAACTTGATGTAAGTTTATGGGCACTGGAACACTTGTTGTCTGCTTTTTCTAGCTACAGTTACTGTTCTAACAAAATTCTACATTGTTTATATACCTTGTCCTTACATGCCTCGTCCTTTAAAAGATGGCTGTTGTTAAAAATACTTGTGAGTAACAGTGGATCACAATTTACAGGAAAGCAGGGACTCTGTGATCCAGCTGTGCTCTTGCTTCTTAGCAGTRTTCTGCCACTGCTGACTCAGAAGCCCCCCAGATCAAAAGTTTAATATGCCTTCAGCAACTCATAGGAATTTTATGTTATTTGTTGCTCAGGTGTTTGGTTTTAAGCAAGGAAGTATACCACTGCAGCAAACGCGAAGCAAATCTGAACTGTCTTAGACAGCACAGTACTTTGTCCYTCAGTATTAATTAGACCATTTCTATGAAATAGCAAGTTCAGTGGTTGCTAAAACTTAAACGAATARAAAGAATACATACCCAAACTAACTATTAGATGCCAACAGTTAATGGATGTGATAGCTCTTCTTATTCCGTATGAAGGACCTTGTACTATAAGGGCTGCTGTTTTAAYAGTGAGTTGTCAAGAAGAGTATTCMTACTTTACCTCTTTTTAGAGGTAAGACTGCTGAAAAGTTGCTCAGTCTGTTAAGCGGTTGTACTTCGTGGTAAATGTCTAAGGTAGCAAATCTGTGCATATGCTTGGTGAAGATGTGAATACAATACATGCAGTTATACCTGAGTTAGCGCAGGCAATTCACAAGGAAGATAACAGACTTCAGCCCTGGGTAATTATTGAAACAAGTCATTCTCCACATCCCTCATGGAGAACTCTTGTAGAAGCTATCTTGACATCATTTTCATCCAGTCTTAGCAATGGAAAATAAAATAGTAATAAAAAGACTGTATTCAAAGGATTTGAGTGGCTAAKTATTTCTACAGCGCTTAGTGCAACTTTTTGTTAGGTCCTAATCACCTGTGATTTGATTTTTGGCACCTTGGTGGTCAGAGCATCTTRCAAGAGACATTGGGGAGAGAAGCAAGTACCCAAGCTGCTGTAGTGACTTGGTGCATCTTTTATAAGGGCAGTTGGAAAGTTCTGTGCTTAGGGTATAGTGGATACAAGTATTCTTTTATGTATTAGTGAAGTCATTTGCACTGACTGAGGGATGAAGGCTATCTAGTACTTCAGAATATTTCAGAATATTTCAGAATATTTAAGGTTGGAAGGGAYCTCTACAGATCATCTAGTCCAACCTTCCTGCTCAAGCAGGCACACCTAGAGCATGTGGCACAGGGTGGCATCCAGGTGGGTTTTGAAGACCTCCAGAGTAGGAGACTCCACAACCTCCCTGGGCAGCCTGTTCCACTGCTCTGTCACCCTAACAGTAAAGAAGTTGCTCCTCACCTGGAGACGGAACTTCTTATGCTTCAGTTTGTGGCCATTACCCCTCGTCCTATCGCTGGCCACCAGTGAGAACAGCCTGTCCCCTTCCTCCCTGCATTCTCCCTTCCTGAACTTATACATATTAATCATATCCCCTCTGAGCCGTCTCTTCTCCAGAGAAAACAGGCCCAGCTCACTCASCCTCTCTTCATACGAGAGATGTTCCATTCCCTTAATCATCCTGGTTGCCCTTCTCTGGACCCTCTCCAGAAGCTCCACGTCCTTCCTATACTGGGGTGCCCAGAACTGCACACAGTACTCCAGGTGTGGCCTCACCAGAGCTGAGTAGAGGGTACTGAGTAGAGAGTACTTTTTGTGAGCTAAAGTACCACAGATGAAGTGATTGGCAAATATTCAAACCCTGGAAGACTTTCAGCTTGTCTCTAGAAGGTATGCTTAACTAGATATAATTAACAGCACAGACACAGGCAGAAAGTGCCTGGCAAGGCAGCAGTTTGTAGAAAGTGATGAAGGGGAATCACAAACTGAACCCAAATTAGTGATGTAATGCTATTGCTAAAAAGCAGAGATTATACTAAAATAGGTGAATAAGAGTGTTGTTAATGGTCAGATATCAACTGAGGTATTTTCGGTTTCTAAAACCTAGCATCTATTCTTTCATAATATTTTCCCACACTTGCCTCCTATTTACCTTTATTTTCAAGGGCAACAACAATGTGGTGAATCCTTAGGATAAAGACCCCAATCCTCCCCTTCTTCACTCTGCTTTGGATTTGCTGACATCCATAGCCAAAAATCAGTTATTTAAGTTAAACCTCTTCTATTTAGTTAACGTATGTATTCACAATGTCTCTGTGAGTGATATCCTTGGTAGTAGATGTTTGGTCATGCACTCAAATTCAAATAGCTGTTTTGAATATATAAAATTAAATTTATAAATCTGTTCATTCCAGAATTTTGACAAATGTTTAATTTTTGTTAAATTAGTGAGAATATCCAGATGTCAGTAAAGCTAATAAGTTGCTTCATGTGTAGCCCAAATAAATCCTAGAGTGTACTACATGTATTTATAAACATTTGACTTTTATTACTGCTTTGGATGTGGGCCTACATGTTTAAAGACAGATATTTATCCAACTGTGTGCGTATACAATTTTCAAAATGGCTTATTTGGGCATGTTTTTTATTCATCAAGCATGATTTTATCCAGGTACGTTTCTGTCTTCAAAACAAGCAGCCCTTCCCCCCAAAACAAAAACAAAACCAAACAACCTAGATGTATTTTGATTTTTTTTTTTGCAATTAAAATCCATTTGCAGTTCTCCAAGAAAGTAAACTTCAGTAGACGTATTATTATCTATAACAGATTTTATTCTCTTATTTCCATGCCTGTGTTTGCAAGGCACCTTATCTATAGCAGAGCACTCTGGCTATAGTGTGATTGCACTTGCAGTTTCATGCAATTGAAACAGGTAAGTATGATAGAATGATTTTTTTTGTTTGTTTGTTTTTTAATGAAGGAGAATATTGACAGGGTGTATTTTGGTATCTCAGATCAGCAGTGCCGATTGAGTGCCAGCTGAGATGTGGTAGCTTTTGAAATAGTTGAGGTTTAATTGCAAGAATGTTAGTGACTGTCCTTGATCACACTATCAAGCATAGAAAAAAACAAAGGTTGTATCAGTGTGCAAAACACAGGGCTTCAGTAGCTTTTTGTGTACTTTGGTGGTCAATTCTGTGTGATCTTACATAGTCAAACTGGGTTTGGAAAGTAGTAAATCAACTAGGTTTATTCACTGTTAGTACATAAACTGATATTTTAGGGAATGTGTTTCAGTAAATCTGTATTAAAACTGCAGTTTTGTTGCTATAGTTAATGCAACAAAGCATTGTTAATGCAATTAAATGCAAGTTAATGTTTAAGTAAAAGTTTTAAATTTATGAATCATAACTGTAATTACAGGCAGAAAAATAGCGATGAATTTTTTCAGTGGCCCTCTTGCCTTTTCCATTCCCAAATCTTTATGTAGAATTGTTGAGACGATCATGTTTGAAACAATGTTGATGCCACCTGTGCATGCCAGCATGATCTGCCCAGCTAATATAAACTATATTTCTCTATTACAAGTCTTTTGCAAGTGCTTGGGATAGCAATCTCTGCTCACTTTGTAGTACTTCACTTCTGGAAGCGTTAGGGCTGTCAAATTACAACTTAAATTACTCTGCCTCACTTGAAATGTGGCACAATCGATGCCTTCAATGAATGGAGGGCAATTTTACTTAGTGCAGGGTAGAAGCCAAAGAAACTGGAGCCAGTTAAATTGCCTAACATGTTATGTAGCCTTAGACTATGCTTATGAACATTTCCCATTGGTCAGCTGACATGCAAAAAATTAACCTGTGGTAACTGGATTATGAGCCTGAATCCTTATTCTTTATATCTAAGAGTTACTTGCCTTTTATTTTTTTTCCCCTCTTCCTCATATAGTGAAACTTTCTTTAATGAGAGCTATAGTAATTTGTGCAGAGAATAAATTTTGAGTGGAATGGACTCCAACAGTGAATAAATACCTTTGCATTGCTTACTAGACTTTTGTTATTGGACAACTGCTGGGAATGCTTTATTTAGTTTTTCCTTTACTAATATTCCTGTCAGTCTAGATGCATTGCTAGATGCATTGTGAAGTTTCAAAGCAATACCATGAACTGATAGCAGCATATTAGAGAAGTGTGCTACTTTAAGCTACTTATAAATTATTGTGATGAATGCTTTAAATCATTCAGAACAGTATGGTACTTTGAGTATCCTAAAATGGGTATTTTACCAGAGCATTTTTTCAAAAGAAATTCAGTAACTTGAGTCAACTSTTTTTAAGGAATGCATTTTTGAGGTTAAAATCCTGTTCCTCAGAACTGTAGGTATTTTTTAACAGTTGTCATATGCCATCATCACTTTGTAACTGCARGAATATATGTATCTTCCTGTTGGAGTTCTTGTCTTCCCAAGGGCCTGCACATTTCTACCGTGAGTCCCTGAAAGAAATTAATTATTTGGTCAATCTCAAGTTCTCAAGTCACGTACCTTTCCAGGGGTGTAGTCTAYGTCTGGTTTTCTGAATCTCATTTATGCCTCTGTTCTACTGTATCAGGTATCTGCTCCATGTGCATGTGTTAGCAGTATGCAAGTAATTTGATGGTAATTGCTGCAGGTGCTCAATCCTTCTCGTAGAATTTACAGAAGCCATTGCTTCTAACTAGGTTCACATTTTTAAGTAATGAGTTAACAGTTTTTCTATAATATCAGGTTTGTGATGTAGATTGTATTGTAAAAACAGCCCTTGAAAATAAAGTAAAATAAACACAGAAAATTGTGTTTGTTGTTGTCTTGACATATCTAACAAATTTACTGTAAGGGTTTCCATGGGCTTTCCACAGGCTTGTAAATGTATGCTAACAGAAAGGCAAGTGTGTGTTTACCAGAGTACGTAGAAACAGATTAAAGTTCAAAACTGCAGAACGATGAAGTCTGAGGTATATGAAATAATGGAACTTTTTAGTCTAATTCACTACTGAGCAGCAATTTAATCATCTGTGTAGGATATTGTATAGGACCCATTTGACTTTTTATGCATCTCACTGGAGTATAGACAAATAATTTAATTATTAGTTTAAGATAATTTAAGGTATTAAGTATATTGTAGAGCTGGCATGAAAGCTAAAGGAACTAATGATGAAGTGTGGCTATTATTATTTTTTTTTCCTAAAAAGTAGCCCTTCACTGCTGTAATGGGTGCTAGCAGTAGGGAGCTACTTAACACTTTTTTTTTTTTTTTTTTTTCCCCCCTGTCAGAGACATATCGACCTTTGACCTTATTCAGATAACTGAGTTGTAGCAGCTGTAACTTGCAAAGATTTTATTTAGAGCTAAACAGTTGCTGTAGATGTGACATTGTAACATAGCTTATAGTCTTTACATAAGCATAGGAAGCGGATGGCTGAAGAAAAAGAAGCAAATTATTAATTTTGGATGCCTTCTCATAAAATACACCAGTCATTTCCAGCCTAACTTTGTGGAATCTCGTTTTCTTCCCCTTTCATGCAAGCTCTGTGGCAAAGTCTCAAACGGCTCATATATGCTGCTGTGTAGCATTTATGAACATTGTATCCTTAATAATCTTTCATGGCATTTTGTGGGTGCCTTTGTGCAGTACTTTATGTGTGGGTATCTTTCACCCTAAAAACTTGGAGAACCAGAGATCAAAGACCTCGGATTTAAAGATATTCAACATGTACCACAACTGACTTGCTAAATTTTAAAGTGTTGGCTTCTTGACTTTCAGGAGCTGTAGCACTGAAGAATCTTGAAATAAAAGAAAATGCACTGGTAAGTGACTAAAAACCAAAGTAGCACCCTTGTAAAAATGGATTATTGGATAACGTACTGGATTGTATTTTCTCTTTTCTGTTCTTATTTTAGAATACACCACCTTTTAAATAATTTTTTTTCTCCTCCCCCAGAGTCAGCTGGATGTACCATTTAAAGTTAAAGCAGGACATATTAGTAAGTTATATCTTTTAATACATGCTTTACACATTAATAAGTTATATTTTATAATATGTATTTTAGTAATGCAAGAATTAATATATACACTTCCTTACTGGTGCCCTTAAGTATCCTGAATAAGTAATTTTTCTAATTGTCTTAATTTGCATATTTTGTACACTTGGAAGTTTGTTTCGTCAAAAACAACTGTTTGAAGATGTTTCTTTCTTAAAGCTAAGACTCTATAAAGTTAAGATGTATGTGAGACTTTAATACTAACAAGAATCCAGCAGAGCAAAGATTAACAGCTGAGCTATACTAGATCTCTTCTGTTTTTATAGCAAAACTTCACAAGTGATGTTGATCCTTCTCTTCACACTTTATCCTTCTTTCTCTTTTTTGCATATATGAAATGTTTTTGCAGTACAAGTTGACCAACTGTTAAAAAGAAAATATTTCTTAAAACACAAAAATAAATCTAAAAACGTTTTGTTTTTCTGAAACCTATTTTGAAAGCATATACTTTTTGTATCTTAGTTTATTAAAACTGTCACTTGTATGAAGAATGAGAGATATGGTCACCTCAGGATCCGCTGCTCCTTGTGCTCACAGACAGACATTTTTTGTGGAGGAGGGTCACAATAATGAATAAAAAACAGTATTTTAAAAATTATCTTTGTAAGGCAGCAGTAACTGTTAAAAAGCAAGAGTGTAGTTCAAGGCAGTGAGAGGAACTGTAAGACTTCCTCTGTTATTGGAAAAAAATGCCCATTGTTCATTTATTTGTATGCTCTGTCAACAAACAGAAAACTCAAATGACTCAGTCCCCTACCTCCAAGATGTGTGTGTGTTTGTTTTTCTGTCTGATATGATACTTTAGTCTAAATTTTTATTGTGAATCCTGTTGTGAACTGTCTTTCTAATCTTTAACCTTTTTGGTTTTTTGATCAACGATTTAACTATATTGCTCAAGCTTTTTCTTTTACATTTGCAGGTCAACTTAACCTACAGATTCCATGGCAGAATCTTTATACTCAACCTGTAGAGGCAGTTCTTGATGGAGTGTATTTGCTTATTGTGCCCACAGCCAGTAAGTTAAACAAAGATTAGTGGGGTTTCAGAAGTGTCTGCAGTTGTTTGGTACTGCTTTCATTAGTTTCATTCCTAGGAGATAGTGTCACCCAATCCAAGTAGGTAAAGGGAAACAGGATATCTTCCAGTAGTTCAAATTTAGTTTCTTTTTTCTGTTTTTAGTAAATTGTGAATTACTTTAGATGAATAAGGGAAACAATATTCCCCACCAAATATGTAAGTTTTTTGTATCTTGTTTTTCTTGCATTGTGTRTTTAGGCATAAAATATGATGCGGAAAAAGAATCCAAACAGCTCTTGGAAGCAAGACAAAGAGAACTGCAAAGGATAGAGGAAGCAAAACAGAAAATAGCTGACCAAGGTAAGAGTGGGAAGAGCTAATAGAAGTGGTGCTGTTTCTTTGTATTTATTTAATATGACTAGGTTTTCTACCTAAATTGCTTCATATTCATGTTTCCTTCTTGATATTTTAAGCCACTCATTACAGAATCAAACTCCCTGTGAGAGGCTGTTAGAACTCTGCAGAAGTGTTTTGACAAGTAGTTGTAAGCTGTTCAGTATTGAATATTTTCAATTGAATATTCAATACTGTTTAGTATTGAGTATTTTTGTGCAGAATATTGTTGTCCTTCAAGTGGAGATCAGAGGATTTGTTGAGATTGAGTCATATATATAAAAATATACGTATGCAGACATATATGTATATGTATTTTTTGTAGGTACATATATGTATATATGTACATATACATTATATATAATGTTTTAAAAAGTTTATATATAATGTCTATGTACACTGTATACTCTATGCATATGTACCATATCTATATATATGAATATGTATATGTATATGTATAGCTATATATTTGTTTATATGGCGTCCTTATTGCAGAAAGGACATCCTGAAAATAAAAAGGTTTGAAGGATGACATGATCTGATATAAATAAGCAAATAAATAGTATTCCAAGAGCCAGGTGTCATACCTTGTCTTAAGTTACCTCTTCTGTGACAAGAAACAACTTATCTTGGCTTACGGCAGCAAAGAACTGTTAAGGCTTACATCATTTAAAAGCTTCTGTTAGTTTATTTGGAATATGTTAAGTCTCATCATCTTAAGTAGAAATTTTGATATTTAAAAACAGTGTACAGACCACCTTGAACATAAATTTGCACAAATAATTCTTTTGAAGAACCTGGTTATTTATACATCAGATAATAAGGCAGAAACACTGAAGAGTGAGAATATAAATGTTACAGAATATACTGAAAGATGCATTTTTACAGGTTTATTCAATTAGTGTATAATACAAAATTTAWATATCTATTAAATGGTGTTATTCTGTGTATGTAAAGTATGTGTAGATGTGAATGATTTGATTCTTGATTTTGGTGTTTCTAGCAACACCTGGTTAGCTGCAGAACTATTATGTTTTTATTTTTTATAAACTAACCCAAGTTTTTGCTTTTAGAATTATTTTCATCTTTAAACCAAGTAGTGTGAGAATAAAATTACTTTTTATTTTTCAACTTAGATAAGGTAAAAGAAGAGAAACAAGACAGTTTTGTTGAAAAATTAGTAACTCAGGTCATCAAAAATCTTCAGGTGAAAATTTCCAACATCCATGTTCGCTATGAAGATGATGTAAGTACTTTTGTATGTTTTCACATACAGTTTTGGATACTATGTAATGTTTTGGATAATATGTAATATTAAAATATGGTCTAGGCTGTTTTTTCATCCTTCTTTGGCTTTCTACATTGAGAGAATCATATTAAAAGTTTGAAAGTTAACTTAAAAACAAAAACAGATAAAAGTGTTTTACCAGAGCATAAAGATTTTTATCTGTCTGAGTTTGGGTACGTAAAGGATATAGCTGCCAGATCTTTGCAAGATATCTAAGTAYGTATGTATGTGTATACGTGTGTGCATGCATATATATTTGTTTACAGCTTTTTATTTTCAAGTCTCAATTTTGAATTTCAGATGACATTTTTGTCATTTTTTTCCTTTTATTAGATCACAAATCAGAATAATCCCTTGTCATTTGGCATTTCACTTCAGAATCTGAGCTTGCAGGTAATGTATATTTTCGCTTAAAAATATTTGTTAGGTCATGTGCATTTGGTGATGGTTTRTAGGCAACTCAGGCTTTTGTATATGGATATTCCTTTCTTGTAATGTACTGTGTATTGAAAGAATACCCATAAGCGCAAAGGTAACTATTTGATTGACCATATCCAACATAAATATTAGTGGTGCTTGCTGTGAAAATGGTGGTGGTGGGGGGGAAGATGGATGTACAAAAAGATAATCCTGCCTGCTGCACTTCCTGGTTGGAAGGACCAGACTCTACTAGAGTACTGATATACAGAATTTGTAAATGGCAGCATTGCCATAAGCTCTGAGAAATGAACTTAATTCTTAATATTTAGAATTCTTAATATTTAGAATATTAATGAGACTGATATCCTGTTTTGTGGTGGAGAGCTCAAATCTTTGACCTGCATTTTCCAGTTTAAGGTAGTAATAGAAGTCTGCAGAATTACTTCATTTTTTTTTCCTAGAAGATTACTAATAAGCGCAATGTATTGGTTCTGCTAAGTTGCTCTGATTCAGTAGCTTCTGTCGTATGGTTAATAATTTTAAAGATCATTATTGTTTTACTCTCTCGAATGAACAAAATTGTCTTACAGACAGTTAGTAGCAGTGAAAGCTTTTTGCCAACTCCTTCATGCAAGTGAAAGTGCTGTTACCATAACGAACAAAACTTTCTTGGTATTCKTACTATTTTACTCCTGAAATGCCTTTCATATCAGCATGGAAAAAATGTGATAACATGAAATATTTTTGTTTTTTTCAAACTAAACTGCTGCTTTCAGATTTGGAAAGAATTCTAGTCACTTGTTTGTCTCTTTACGTAAAATCTGTCTAAAATATTCTGATATAAAAGAACACAGTTTACAATACAGAAAACAGATTTTTACTAAATTTTCTGAATACATGCTAACACTCACTGCAGATATATGTACATTCCAGGGGAAGTGATCTGATAAAGTTCCAATTAAGAAAATAAAGGATTAATCCACTTTAAGAAAGTCTCTTATTATTTCCAGTGGTGTTTAGTTATGATTTTTTTTCTTGTGTGTTTTACTAGCGTATTTCAGGGATGATTCTAAGGTCCAAGCAAAAAGATTGGTATATTATCAAAATCAGAGTAACTTTCCTTAATCTCTTTTCAGACGTCAGATAAGAACTGGAATCCATGTTTACATGATGAAACTGCCAAGCTCTTCTACAAGGTACAATATGAACTGTATGCTAAAGAAAGAGTTATTGCAATACAAGCTACTTACAAATTTAGATTTATTATAAGGAAACTGATATCTAGAAAAATTGTAATATAGGTTGTGAAATAAGAAAGTGTCTAGTCTATGCAGAGTGTTCTGAAAATATTAATTCATCCAGACTGTGAAATTAGAATTATTCTTTCAAAATTTGTAYGTGGATTTATTAATGTTTCATTGTATTTTCAGCTTGTACGACTGGATAATCTTTTTGCATATTGGAATGTGAAATCTGAGATGTTCTATCATGGTGGTTATGAAGAGTCTTTGGTAAGTAAAGCATGTGATAATGTATCTTAGTTTATGTTGTGACATGTTTAGCTTCACATTCAGTTCTACTTCCRTTTATTTCAATGGTTCATGAAACTGTCCAGTTAATAATGACTTTATGAACAAAAACTGTGTATGTAAAAGGCTTTTATATTACTGAAGTAGAACTTGACTGTCTGTTTAACTGTAGGAGTTAAACAAAACATCCTTTGCAAGTTATCAATTATGCAAAAACCACTATCATTCCATTGTTTAGTCATTTAAAAATGATAGTCCTTTAATAAACAGATGTTTTGAATTAAGCTGAATTGTTTTGAACTGCACTATACAAGAAGAATTATCTGAAGCCTATATCAAAATATAAATGTTTTATGTTTTGAAAGTTTATCATGATGCAAATGCAAATACAGCTTGTTTTTGACTTTATTATAYGTGTAGGTTAACTTAAAACAGGGAGTTGCCTGCCGCAATGTAATTCCAGAGGGTTATGATTTTGGTAAGTKGTGTTATTTCATATTTCATTTGTAAATGAATATTTGTATACTTGTATGCTTTACTTCAAATGACTATTGCTGAGAAATTCTAGTAGAGAGTTCAATGGGGTGATTTTTTCCCCTCCAGAAATATCTGTCTGTGCTATTGAATACTGTCCAATATCTGTACTTTTTGTACTTTTTTGTACTTCGAGTTTTGCTTTTTTTTTTTTAAAGTTATGTTTGTTCCATTTAGAATTGCTGGTTGCTGCATTTCATTGTAGAGAAGATAGTGGGGTTTTTTTTTCCCCAAGTGCTTCCCCAAGTGATTTTTTTAGAACTTGTTCAGAATAGCTTTTGAAGAGGCTTATGTCCTCAGTTGTTATAGGTATCATTAAAAAAGGGTGGTATTAGCTTTATAATTTATTTTTCTTTTTATATTTGCTTGAACAGAGGAAACCTTCTATGCATGTCTCTGCAAATCTCAAAAAAAAAAGAAAAAGCAGTTTATTCTGATTCCTTATCTATCATTTTATAGCTCTGACTCTTGTAGAAGAAAGAAAAGTACTATTTTGGATGAAAATAGGCACAAACATCATCTTTTGTGCAGATCTTTGTAAAAGTCCAAAGTAGCTGAAGACAAAACTTTGGGAGTCAGAGTTTATGCTGTTAAAATTTAGCAGTACSACGAGAGATGGAAGCAGATATTTTAAGGATCCTATATGCCTATATTGTGTGCTAAATAAAAAAGTAGGATCTTTCAAAGTGATTTTCTAGGTTGAAGCATGGATAAGCAAGTAGTAATTGCAAAATTTGCTTTTTTTTTGGCTGAACTATGCAATTATGTATGCTAACAAAGAGTGAAAAATGAAATTTAAGAAGCTAACTACAGGGAGAAATTAATGGAAAACAACTATGCCTCCATGTAAGATCTTTGGAACAAAAATTAAACTACATTACTACAAGCAGTACTGGGTTTAAGCTCAGTCAGAGATAAATGGTATCTCATCTGGAAAAAAACTCCTATTTCTACCTGTCTATACATTATGAATATTTATTGTTTAGATTTGTAAGTATTTGTTTTGAAATCAAAGAAATTTTTCATAATAAAAATTCTCATTATTTAGTCACTTACTAAAACAAATAAAAAGTTAAAGCAAACAGAATTCTTGAATGCCTATTGCTGACAAATTGATTGAGAACAGATAAAACACTTCTACTCTAAGTACTCATTTGTACTCATTTTTCCATGTGCTTAGCATAGAATTAATCGTTCTGTGCATACTTGAGTACTCAGTTAAAAACATGGAAAGCCTGGTTTTACAAAACCACTAGCAGGATTAGAATCTACTGAACAGTTGAAAACAGCTGTAGCATAAGACAACAGTAAATTTTTCTTTTTCCTTTTAATTTGTATAATGTGTAATGTTTTTGAAAGTCCACATTAATATGTAAACCTGAAGCATGGAAAAATCCTTATGATAAATTAGATTGTTAATTCAAATATACATTGCTTAATCAATGCTTAATAATGCTTAATTACGCTTAACAGTGAATAGCTTGTATCATAGCAATATAGCTTTAATTTGCTCCAAATTGAAGCATCTGCCTTGTGTTACTGCATATAGAAGTCATGTGGAAATGTCCCACTTGTAATGTGGACAGAATAAAAACGGAAATTGGGTATTAATTGTATTATATTTTAAACTATATTGATCGTGTCTTTGTATCTTTAAGTCTGGCGTTTGTGAATGAATGACCTGGGATAACCTGGTGGCTCATATTGTATGTTATTAATGGTGATCTGAAATAACTGTATTGTACTTTCTTGTGTTTTATAGTATTCCGCCCAATTTCAGCTAAAGCCAAACTCCTTATGAATCCTCGATCAGATGTTGACTTTTCAACACCAAAAATGGATTTAGATGTAAATTTACAGGATATAGCTGTTGAATTCAATAAGCCACAGGTATAAACTACTATACGGTAAAAAAAGTTATTTTTACAAAAAATAACAAAAAATAGACTGAAATGCAAAAGTAAATTTGAGTATTTTCTTTAGTCTTGTTATTTTTTTGTGGGTTATTTTCTCATTAAAGAATTATCTGTATTATACGGTTCTGAATTATACGATTCTCAAAAAGACAGTAACAATCCGTGCTTGGAATTTCTTTCAGTACTTCAGTGTTATGGAGCTCCTTGAGTCTGTTGATATGATGACTCGAAATCTGCCATATAGAAAATACAGACCTGATGTTCCATTGCACAACCATGCTAGGATATGGTAAGAGTCATAAAATAATGAAAATAATTTTTTAGTTGTTCAGTTGAAATAATTTTTTTTTAAGATGTTAGACTTCATCTGTTCCTGAAGTCATGTCCTCTGTATTGTTTTTGTTCTTTTCTTAAGCTGTGAATACTAAAAGGCATTTGAAAGACAAGGAAAAAATATTTGAAAGTTTGCACCTGCTGTCTTAAACTTAAGTCCAATGATCTTTAAATATCTAAACTGTCTTCTGRTGAATGAAATTCCATTGTGTGTGCAGTGTTACAGAACAAAGCTATTATCTAAAAATATATAAATGTTTGAAACATAAATGAAATTTTATTTTTTAATGTTTCCTTGTAAATATGTATCTATCTAGAAAACATTTATCTGCATGTGTGTGTATGTAAATATACATAGTAATATACATATATGTGTTTGTACATGTATCTAAATGTATAGATATGCACACCTGGAATATGCATGCTGGCGTGCACTCTTGTAGCAAATTCAGTACTTTCTAGGTTTGGGAAGCAGCAACATCTCAAATTTGGGTGAAAAAAAAATTCAAACCCTTGATTTCTTCTGTTGACCGGAAGGTGATATTAGACAAGGAGTTTCACTGTGTCACAACTTGAAGCAGTATTTAGCAGTAATCTGTGTGGTTCTAGCAGTCTTTTCAGTATGTGAGCAAAAAAGCATCATTCATTTGTCCTTGCTTTTAGGTGGAAATATGTTATTTATGGCATTCTTGAAGTAAATGTTCAACCGAAGCTCCAGATGTGGTCATGGGAACATATTCGGCACCATAGGAAACAAGTGAAGAACTACAGAGACATGTATAAAACAAAGATAACATCCAAAAAACCCAATGAAGAAATCTTAAGGTTGTTGGAGGTTAGTTTGCTTTTATCAAAGGCTTTCAAAACCTACCTGGATGTCAGCCTGTGCCCATGCCTTCCAACCTCAACCATTCTGTGATTCTGTGAATGTGAAATTTATTCATCTTCCTATTTTCTTTAACATAAGTATTTGTGTATCCTTAAGTCAATACAGATTTATGCTAAAACTTTTCAGTGAGCTGACTTGTACTCTTGGTACCCTTTCTGTGAACTGTCACAATAAAGGATTTTTTTCATTAGTAATTGCGGCGAAGAAAAGCTTAAACAGATGTACTTTTTCTTTTYAGATTTAAGTTTTTGTGTGTGGGCAAACTGGTTTTCATCAAAGGACTTATGGATCTGATCAAATGAAATTTTCAATTTCAAGTGAATGAAATTTTCAAAAAAATATTCTCACTTCTTTCCTAGGAATTTGAAAAGACCTTGGATATTTTTAACATCACCCTAGCGAGGCAACAAGCAGAAGTTGAGGTAAAGTTTCAGCATTTAAGTCATATAAAGAACGTCTGTTAACATAAGATTGTGGATGCTTCAGGATTAAATTATTTTAATTCTAGCCTTTAAATTATAATTTTTAGCCATTTTACTGTCATTGTATCACATGTTATTATAAGGGATAGTTAATTTCAGTCTCCAATCAAACAAAATCTAAGTAGCTTAATAGCCTGTTCTTTTAGATGAAGTGATTGGGGAAAAATTCTTTTTATTTCTGACCAAAAAAAAAAAAAAAAAAAAGAGTCCCACTGTGAAAATGTGGTAAAAGATTATAAAGTAATTCAAGTTGGAAGCAATAGTATCCATATCTGACAATTTTAAGGCTTTTGTATTCCCCTCTACTGCCCTCAAACAGAATATAAAATTAGGTTTTTTTTCTTCTTAGTAACCTTATTATATAGTAGGAACACCTTTGTACGTATGTTAGCCCTGTATTAGTCTTTTCAAATATAACTCCAAATGCAGCAAATGCAAAATAAATTTCAACAGATGACAATAAATCAAGAATACATGGTTTTACAAATAATGCCACTTAATTTAATACTCATTTTTTTCTTAAGTTAGTATACAATTTAGTTCTCAATGAAGTGTTGGAAGGTCTTTCTGTGAAGCTAAATTGACAACTGCATAGACTTTCTGAAATGTTCAAAGTGATTTTTCTCCATTTGTAATTACTGTGCCTAAGAGTTGGCAGCATGTAAAGCTTAAAATCTGAATTTATCTTTTTATTATGAAGTTTAACTAGTCTGTTGGAAATGGATTGTTTAACTGTCTGCTGATCATAGATACATTGTCATAGTCCCTGAAAGAGACATTTCAAAATCTGTTGTGGAGTGCATTAGGTATGATATGAACACAACTGCTGCAGTGATATTTATACTTCTAAAACAAGACTATCTGTAAATAGAAATCCATACATTTATTTTTTTCTTCTGGTTTTCTGTATGTAAACTCACATTTCGATTCTTGTATGAATATTTTTCAACCTCTCACATAATTATGATACATTTGTTGCATTTGGTTGTTTGGCTGAACTGCTGGAGTACCTTTCATGGTCTTTCGGTTTTAGTTCTCATTTAATTTTGACTTATTTTTAGCTTGTGTTGCATAATTATTTGTTTTCTAGGATAAGACAGAGTTAGTAGAGAGTTTTCAGTCTTTATTCCTCTTTTATTTTGTCTTCTGGTTTATGTTTATTCCTCTTTTCTCCAGTGTGACCATGCCATGCTGTTTACAAAAAAATATTTTTGTGCTCTGGGCTCCCCACTACAGGAGGGATGTGGAGAGAGTCCAGCACAGGGCTACCAGGATGATCAGGGGCCTGGAACATCTGCCATATGAGCAAAGGCTGAGAGAGCTGGGCCTGTTCAGCCTGGAGAAGAGGAGGCTGAGGGGGGACCTGATCAGCGTGTATAAATACCTCAAGGGAGGCAGTGAGGAAGAGGTGGCGGCCTCTTGTCAGTGGTGGGCAGCGATAGGACTAGAGGAAACGGCCACAAGCTGAGACAGCAAAGGAAACATTTCTTGACAGTGAGGGTGCCAGAGCCCTGGCAGAGGCTGCCCAGAGAGGTTGTGGAGTCTCCTTCTTTGGAGATCTTTAAAACCTGCTTGGATGCAGCCCTATGCCGTATGCTCTAGGTGACACTGTGTGAGCAGGAGGGTTGGACTAGATGACCTCTGAGGTCCCTTCCAATCTTAAGCATTCTGTGATTCTATGAAGGGCAGTTTAAAAGCAGGTCTTGGTACTGCTTGGAGAAGGCTGCAACTAAATGAATTTTCATTTGATGTTAAGCCCTACATTTGAAAAGTGGGAGAGAATGATCTTTGGAAAGATTTGCTAGCTAACTCTTTGAAATCATTTCTAGATATTAAAAGTCAGTAAATGATGATTCTGAACTCTGTTCTGACTACATGTAGGAGTCAGAACCCATCTGTCTTACTAGTAACAGATAATATCCAAAGGACATTGTAAAAGGTAAATTGCTACCAGCTTAATACCTTGAGTACTGTCTTGTCTACTAGGGCTTTAAAGTGTTTTCACTTTAGGTGTGGTGTGATTGAAATCAGAGAAAAGAAGCTTTCTTTTAAAGTCTTGCACACCACCAGCACACCATGCCAGACAACTTGAGAAATTTTTATGCCTTTTGTCTGTAGAAGACTATAGGCAGGGCTTTCTAAATCAGGAATACAGGGTCAGCTCTTGCTTCTCCCGTTCTTTTAGTCAAAAACAATTCACTCTTAAGTAATCCTTCCTCAGACAATGCTCGTATTCATTTAGACTGTCTAAATGAGAGGGAGGGAGAAGATCAACAGTATTTCTTGAGGATGAACTCCTCATACTGCAGAAACGGTTTCTTTATCCTTTCAAATGTATGGTTCTCCTCTGTTCTATCTGCAGCTTTTTTTGCCTTGGGCTGTGGTAGTAGGTGCAGCCTCAGATGTAATAAGAATCATGCCCTTAGGCAACACTTCCTTATTTCCCAGTTGTCGAAATAATGGATGAGGAAGCAGATGAGTGCTTTACCTATTGTTCTACCTACATGTATCGCATTCAGGAATGGTATTATGTATTATTCAGAGTAAATGCTTTACTATTCTTTACTAGAATAATAACTTCAATTTTATTCCTTTGGACAATTATCTTGAAATTAAAAATACAGAGACCACTTAAATCTGGCCCAAACTACTTATTTAATTGCTTAATTATGTAACTTTAAAGACATTGTTCTAGTGTAGAGCACTACAGCAAGCTGTGCCTTTTTTGTTAGCTAGATCGTAAAAGATCTACAAAGTTTGCCATGATATTATAGAACCTTTTTTTAAAAAAAAAAAAAAAAAAACTTGCCATTTTCATTAATAAAGGTGGCTGATTTTCCTGCAAGCGGAGAACTATTTTGATACTGCACTGTGTATTTCAAAAAATGTTGGAATAAATAAAAGATGATGGATTACTTCATGACTGTAAAATGACATTTTAGAATGCTAGGGCATGTCTTGTGTCTACCTTCTTTGTGTTTGTCTTTGTAGATGCCAAAAATAAATGAATAAAATAATTTGTCTATTTCTTAATTTCAGGCTACTAAGGCTGGACTAAAAATTTACAGACCAGGAGTAAAACAAGATGATGAAAATTCTGGTGGCTGGTTTAGCTGGATATGGGGCTGGTCAGGTGAAAAAAAGGACCAACAGAAACAAGAAGTAAAGGGTTCAAGTATGTACATTCATTTTCTGGAGGGGATATTGTTTTAGATTTTTGAGTTTTCCTATTATTAAAAATTACCTGTTGGAATAATTATTTTTAACAGTGAAAGTTAAGATTTTTACAATATTTGTGCCATTGCGCACAAATTGTGTCTAAAGTTTGTTTTCTTTTAATTCATGATTCTTGCTTCTTCTGCTGCTCAGTAGTTATTAATTGCATGTCACAAAATTCAATTTACATATAATTCTTTCTGTAATTCTGTCTCAATTGTCTCTAGATTGAATTTCTGCTTTTTCAATTTTACATTTATTTGAATAGTGTGCTGAGTGTATAGATTAGCAGAAAGCACTCGATGGAAGTGAACTATTTTGCTTTCATTCATTTATAATTGGTTATTTTATGTGGTGTAAAACAGTGCAACCCTTTCAGGTGAGTATCAGGCACCTAGTAAAGGCTCTGGAATTCAGTAGGCAAATATAAAAGGTTGAAATTATTGTTAACAAGCTAGAAATGGCTTCAGAAAAAGAATATAACCTATTAAAAAAACAAAGGGGCCTTACTAGTTAAAACTTTGTTATAAAACTTTTTTTTCTTTTTTGCTTGTGCTAACTTAGGAAGAAATGTTGACAGTATCTGCTGTAAGTCGTAGAGCAATGTGCTGATTTTTGCATTTTTCAAATGTACATGTCGTGTTTAATTAACTTACAATCTGGCAGGTCTTGAAGAGCTAATGACACTTGAAGAAAAGGCTAAACTTTATGCAGCAATTGGATATAGTGAAACAGCCGTGGATCCAACACTTCCAAAATCAGTAAGTTGTAATTGACTATGCTAACAAACAAGATGTATTTTTATACTACAAGACAAAATCTAAAGATGACAGGAAATAATTTTTAAAGTTCAAACTCTGTAAGCCTTGCCTTTGTCTTTTTGAATAATGCTGTGGCACTTCTTAATTGACGTATGACCTGCTGTTTTTGCACAGAAGAGCAGCCTCAGCTGATTATTGTCATATTGGAGTTTCAGTTTCAGTATGAATTCTTTGAAAAAAAAGTTCTAAATGAAATTTTGGTTATTCAAGGTAGAGTAAAATAATTTAGACAGTACTGTTTTTTATTTTAAATTTGAAATATAGATGAGCAATATGGAGAGGGACTAGGGGAGAGGAACTTCTTTGACCCATTCAGAAAATGGTCTGATAAGTCGTTTTTATGTGAGATACCTTGCACAGTGCAATGAACTGCCCTTCCTACTCTATGCCCTTTGTCTTAAAATATGGAGTAAAGGCATTTACATAAATTTACATGTTTGGAATAGTTGTCTACTCTATTGTTCTATCCCTCCTTCTTAACAGATGTTTGGAAATAGCTTTTCCAAGACCTATGATACAAGATAT
This sequence comes from Nothoprocta perdicaria, assembly GCF_003342845.1. NCBI lineage: Eukaryota > Metazoa > Chordata > Aves > Tinamiformes > Tinamidae > Nothoprocta > Nothoprocta perdicaria. The sequence continues at coordinate 1,336,903 of NW_020456110.1, forward strand.
TTGTAGCACTATAATGAAAGATTCAAAACAATTGTAGTTTTCATCTCTTCATAAAATGACTTGAAATTCACTATCATTGTTATTTTTCCTGTCTATCTAGTATGAAGCCATGAAGTTATCTGTGAAGCTATTAAGCATGTCTATATCAATAAGAGAAAATGAGCAAACCCCTGAGCTGGTAAAATTTGCATTAATTGATTTGAGTACAGTGTTTACTCAGCGACCAGGTGCACAAGCAATAAGGTAAGCTTAATCAGCTGTCTGCTCCGCTTGAAATGTGCTGCTGTTGTGGTATTTCTTTTACTTCTTTGCACAGGAATCTTTCCTGTCTTTGCTGCATGTCTGTTTTCCATAATAGAACACCTTTGCCACCTAATTGTTGAGTATGTTCTACAGCATTTCTATTTGAGTCTCCTTTTCCTATCCTAACACCCATTTTTATGAGGTGAGGACAATATGAGGAGAATAAGTTGAATGTTCCTCCTGATTCAGCTAAAGGTGGCTGATAGATGCAAAACTTTATGAAATAGGAAATAGGTCATGTTCCCTGATAGGCAGGACCATAATTATTTTGCTTTTGACTGGTTGCTTATCTTGATTATAATGGAATTTCATGAAATATCATATCATTGTCATGACATATCAAACAAGATATTCAAATATAATTTCTATGTTTTGTGACCCTTCTGTGCAGATTTGAAACAAAAATAAGTTCACTTGAAGTTACAGGCATGTCCCAAGAAAAATGTACACCCTGTCTGCTATCTTCTCGTACAGTCTATTCAGACAATAGTACCTCACTCTTGAGCATAATGTTTGAGACCAATCCTTTGGATGAAAAAGCAGACCAGAGGCTTAGAATAGAATCTCAACCATTGGAAATAATATATGATGCAGTAAGTAAATATTTGAATAAATTCTAACTTTTGTACAAATATTAGGTAATGATAAGCATGTCATTTAAGATTATTCATTTATTTTAACAGAGGACAGTAAATAATTTGGTGGATTTCTTCAGGCCTCCAAAAGATGTACATTTAGAGCAGTTGACATCGGCAACTCTAATGAAGCTTGAAGAGTTTCGTGAGAAAACATCAACAGGCAAGTGCTGTTCTTCTGGCTTCTGATGCATTTTTAATTCTAGGAATATTAAGTTACTTGACATCCTTCTCTACAGGAGCCAAGTGGTAGTTTACTAAAAGAAAACCTCAATAGTTGAATTCTTTTGATATTATTGGGATTGGACAATTTTCTGTCTGTATCTTCATAGAGTTTTAAAGTTGAAAAAGGTATGCATGCTATTCTGAGATATTCTTTCAGAAATTATGCAGTTGAACATGCTTTACTTTCAGCATTTCTGKTTTTTGTTCTGAATAATGTTAATTGGATCATACTCTTTAGGAGCTGATAACTGAGATACTCCTCCTCTGAACCTCCTAAATCCTTTTCAGATTTGTTGTTTTTCAGGACACTGTGCCTTTTTTAGTTGTTTTCCACATTCTTTATTCCTCAGTGAGTGTTCTGTCTTTATCTGTCTTTATCTATCTGTGCACACCATACCCAGTACAGGAAACAGTGAGAGCTGTATTGAGCTCTCTATAGGTTATGATACTTAAATTTAATCTTCACATCGAAATGCTTCATCTTCAGATGCTAATAATCTTCCTGAAACAAAGTTAGTTATCTATTTCTATTATAACTTCTTATTTTGTAGCTTCTATGCATTATTACATGTAGCGTGTAGATTCTACATGTTACATACATTTATACTTATTGGTTTTATTATTTCAGGTTTGTTATACGTTATTGAAACACAGAAAGTTCTTGACCTCAAAATTGACCTAATGGCTTCATACATCATTGTTCCACAAAAAGGATTCTATGACTGTACATCAAACATACTGCTTCTGGATCTTGGTAGTCTTAAGGTATATATGTACATAACAGAGTAACTTAATAGATTTTTTTTTTTTTTAACTTCCAGTTTGTTGAATTTGTATTTTTTGTAACTGGCAAAGTAAATATTCCTCTTTCAGTTTATTTGCTAGGTTTTTATTTTACATTGCTTTCTGGTCAAGACTAAATTTAATGAACAGCTGTAAACAGATTTGTTCAACTGAAAAAAAAATTAGAAAATGATGCTCCCCTAACGAAAATGACTGTAGAAATTTTGAATTGTTATGTGAAAAGGCCTTTACATTTTTTTTTTATTTTAGGGTATATATCAGTAAAGGTTTTCGTTACACACCTTCCTACATATTTACATATGTACATGGTTAAATGGTCTTATTTTTAGTATTACTCCTGTTACTGTCTTTCTCATTCAATTTTCTTTGAATTAGTTTAAAAAATAACGTGGTAAAAATTGGAGACATTTTGATCTGCATTTTTAAGACATTTGATCTAAAAAAAAAAAAAGTCAGATAGATTAGTAGTGCATTTAGAATCACAGAATCACAGAATGGTTAAGATTGAAAGAATGATATGCTAGCACTAGAAAAACTTGGCAAATACTGTTCCTGAGTGCAGTTGGCAGTCTTAGCCATAGATAGACTTGTGTCCTTCCAGGACAATTCCTTCACTTGCATGTTGGAAAATTAAATCTTGTTATCAGTACTCTGCCTAATCTGTTGCCAAATAATGTCAGTTGCAACTTTCACACAAACAGACAGTAATGCTCTTTTTAACTCTGCTTTTCAGAGAAAAATACTGCTTTCTGGCCTTTTAGGAGGAAAGAGCTTTTGGGAGTAGTGGATGGTAGTTACTTGAAACAAGAAGAAACCTTTACATTAAAATGAAGTTGTAGGAAAGGGGAGCTTTTGATGAATCTGTAATTATTTCTATGTAGAACTTAAAGTTATTGCATCTGGCAGAAAATCTGCTTTCTACATTGTTTTTCTTACCATAAGTTATGGAGATTGATGCTGAGGGTATAAAAATCGAAATGCTTTTACTCATTCATGTTTGGGCTCCCCAGTACAAGACGGATCTGGAGCTTCTAGAGAGGGTCCAGCGGAGGGCAGCAAAGATGATTAAGGGACTGGAGCACCTGTCTTATGAGGAAAGACTGAGTGAGTTGGGCCTGTTTAGCCTGGAGAAGAGAAGGTTGCCAGGGAATCTGGTCAAATCTGCCAAATTTGTACAGAGGGAATCTGTACAAATACCTGAGGGGAGAATATAGGGAGGATGGGTCCAAACTCTCTTTTGATGGTGATCAGTGACAGCACAAGGGGCAATGGGTATAAGTTAAAAGAGATGAAGTTGCATCTGCATGTGAGGAAGGACTTGTTCCTTGGGAGGGTGCCAGAGCCCTGGCACAGGCTGCCCAGGGAGGTTGTGGAGTCTCCTTTTCTGGAGATCTTCCCAACCCGCCAGGATGTCACCCTGTGCCCTGTGCTCTGAGTTTCCCTGCTGGAGCAGGAGAGTTAGACTAGATGACTTCTAGAGGTCCCTTCAAACCTCAATCATTCTGTGATTCTGTGAGTTCTACCTACTAGTCTTTTTCTTACTTATTTTGTTATTAATTTTTAATGTTAAACCAGAAACATGCCACCTTCTTTCACTCTACCGATAGATTACTATCAAAATACTAATAGAATAAGGCTTCAAAATCAAACTCCAGTAAATTTATATTTCAGCATTTTTTCCAAAATGGGAGAATCATTTATGTAGTGGATATGACAGCTGTGGGTTTGGTTTCTATCCTTTAACAGAAATTAGAAAGTAAGATGAAGGAAGCCAGGTAGTAGCAGAGGAGGAAAGTTAGTTAGRTGCTTAGAACAATTCAGTATTCAGTTTGAGTGATAAATGCTTAAATAAGATGTAGAACATTCATTGAATGAGTATATTTAATAGAAAACAAACAGTTCCCTTGCCACAGTTATAAAGGATATGAGGTCAAGTCTTGTGGGGGGAAAATAGCAGCTGTAATTAAAACTGCATTTCAAGCCATATACATAAATGGACTTAATTAAGGTTGCACGAGCAGTACTAATTTGATAATTCTGAACTTTTTTAATCTCAGACTTTTCAGACTAAGTTGTATTTTTAATGTTGAGCCTCAGTGAAGAAAAGAATCCTTTGTCATGGACATCAATACTTAATCCTATTTCACTACTATGAACCTTTTCATTGAATATTATCCAAATATGTATGATAATTTAATATTATGACAAAAGTAAATAYAGGTGGTAAGATTACTAGAAGTTGAAAGATGAGGACAGCCAGATTTGAACAGAGATGAATAGCAGAGACAGCACCTATAAATGTGTGATATCAAAGAACTGGTATTGGTAAAATACTGAAGGACTGACTGATTAATTAAAGGCCTGACTGGAAACCCTACTGAAAAGTCCAAAGCTCCTTTGCACTTTTCCTTCTGAGTTTGATTTATATGTGACAGGATAATGCCATAACTAAATTTAGCAGGATTCAAAATTAGATTTCATGTTTCTGGAATGACTAACAGTGTTATTTTTATATTTAGTAATACATAGTGGTGCAAATGCTTATGATACTTGCAATGCTTATAAAGCGTTTGAGGAAATTAGAATAAGTTTACTTTGTATAAATTATATAAAATTCCATAGTTTTTCATTCATTATTGTTTTTATTTCTTTCTGATGAAGCTTAATATTCCCCATTCCTTCTTTGGATGGAGGCTGCTTGTGTTTTTGCTCTGATATTTCTTAAGAATCTGTGCCCTATTACTGAGAAAGTATATTAAGTTTTAGTCTTTAGTACAGTTGAATATTTGTAGAATTAGTGCTTAAATATTTTAGGATTAACTTCCTCTTTCTATTTTTTTTAAGATGAAAAGTAAAAGTCGTTCTGACTTATCTAAACTTAAAATAGGACAAAGCAGTATTGAAGATATAATGTCAAGAGCTTATGACAGTTTTGACATCCAGCTTAGCAGCATACAGTTGCTGTACAGCAAACACGGTAAGTATCAATGAAGAAAATCTTTCCTTGTATGTGATTAAAAATCATAAGGTATGTATTTTATACTCAGTTCTGTAAATATCATGAAAGTTTTTTCAGGCATAGCTTCAACATTGTTGCTATAGATGCTAGCATTAGATTTTGCTAATGTAAAGAAATTCACACTGTATAACTACATATTATATAAAGACCCCAGGATGACCTGTTTGATCATACACACAAGTTTTCTGTTTCTGTTCTAGATGAAAACTGGCAAGAGGCACGTAAGCTGAAACACTCATCGCAGCATATCTTGCAGCCATTGGATGTAAAAGTGGAATTTAGCAGGGCTATGGTTGTCACAGATACAAGAATGCCCAAGTACATATTTTTTTCTGTTTTGAAATTTTACAGTAAATAGCTTTCTAGAAAAGAAATAAAATATAATTAGATACTTGATTTTCCGTAGCAGTGGTTGCTTAAACACTATTTGCTTAAATGTTGTTTGAGTGTTGAAGTAATGTGAACTAGCACATTAATGTTTTATGATACTATTTGATTATTACTTCATTAATATGACTCACGTTATTATACTACAACAAAGCAGCATTTGTTTATTTCACTCTTCGACTGATACAAATTAACAAATTTTATCTGTGTATTTTAGGAAATTAATAGCATATAAGTAATTATTTTTAGAAAGTTATTTTATAATATTTGTAACAATCAGCAAAATATTCTGTTTATAAAATAAAGGAATTGTAAAGTATCCAAAAATTACTTGGAAATAGAATTTAAATAGTATATAACGCCAGTGTTGCATAATGTGACTGCAGATTAGTGATTGTGTGGTGAAATGGTGCCACCTTCTGGACAGTAAGCTAAATTCTGCTTTTTGGTGCAGAATAAGCAGCTTTGTTCTTTTTCTACTGAGAATTTTTTTCTTCTCTGTTTTATAGAAAGGATAAGGTAAAAGAAATAAAAGACAGATTCCTGAGAATATTCTTTAGAAAGTCCAGGAATGGAAAGTGAACATTTATTTCTGTGGTCACATAAGTGAATGTTGCTTTAATGTAATCATCATTTCTCCAAATTAAGCCAGCATATTAGCTAGATTAAGCAGGAAGTGTCTGTTCTTAATGAGAATGCCTACTGCAGTAGGACTGCACCACTGCTACCGGGAGTGCTTCTCCTTTTGGTGGCATTTATCTCTCTCTACAGTATTTCTCATCTGTTTGTAGGAATTTCTTTCTCTAGTGGATATTACTTTTGTATTCCATGTTCTTAGTAAAGCCAGTTGACAAATAAATGATATTTATGTCTGTCCAGATTCATGGGAAAAAAAAAAAGTAGTAGCCTTTCTTGGAGAGTGACCCCATGACTGCTGCCTCTTTCTGGGTACCTGGACTGTGTAGTTGTTACAGAATGACATAGAGAGTGGCTTGGTACTGCATAAGCATGTTCTGTAGTGAATTACAGATCATAATTAATGTTTAAACTTCACTGAGAAACCAGCAAGTATCCATTTCAAATCTAGTATGTTGATTCTGTGATTCAGCAACAATTGAACTTGTTTGTTTTGTACCTGCTTCAGTATCCCAATGGTTTGAGAAGTAATTTGCAGGCCATTTCTAGAAATTTAGTCTTGAAATGACAGGGAGAGCAACTGTCTGTCTGAAGGTGAAGACAGACAGTCTGAACAAAAATGTAATGTGCTTTTCAGATGAAAAGTGAAAAAAAGTGTAATTGAAGTGAAAAAAAGTGAAATTTGAGTTAATTTGCTCTGAAATAACCTGGATTATTTACCTAACAGGTTCAAAATGTCTGGACAGCTGCCTTTACTCTCTGTCCAAATATCAGACCAGAAGTTGACAAGTATTTTGGAACTTATTGATAGTATTCCGAAGCCAAAAAGTACTCCGGCTACAGGTTCTCCACCCAAAATGCCTGAGGTCAGATCTTTGGTATTTTTTTTTAACTTATTTCAGTAATAACTATCATAAGAATACTTTAGCTGTAAGCACTGTAGTTTTCAAAGGAGTAGAAAGAAATACAGAACATGTCATCTTAGTATTTAGCATTCTTAAACTTTAGTCATTTTAATTATGTATTTTTTAATTTTAGCCAGTTTTTGAGAATTAGAGATAGATGCCTATGAATTAGTCTTTGTAGCTGAAATTCTTGTTGTCTTGTTGGTTCAGAAATGATGTAATAGCAGAAAGTAAGAAAAATCATTTCTAGAGAACTTGACATATAAATTTTGTMCTGATGATTCCTCTGTATTTGTAATAAATGGAGGAATTTTTCTGGGCTCTTAGAACAAATTGCACTTCAGAATATATTCTTCTAGATTTTTGCAACCTGCAGTTTCCTGTACTTTGATGCATGAGGGCAGTCCATTTTGCTATGGAAGACTCAACTGATATTTTTACCAGCTGATTTTGTGAAGTCAAGCTTTTTATTTATTCCTCCTTGTTTTATTGTAATGTGAAGAGGCCCTTCCACAGATCAATGACTCGTCAAGACTTAGTGTATCCTTCTACAGACATGGATATTCATCTGTCCGTCCTGGTGTACCCATCTATAGACATGGTTATAAATTTACAAATTACTATGCAACTAAGTAGGCTGGAGACTACTGATAATTAAAATATGAAAAGTGGTGCTTTAGTAGCCTAGTAGGAAGTCAGGTTTAAAGGTGAATGTTACTCTGTTATTTTTAATTTTAAATTTTATTATTTTTTATTTTTTTATTAAATTTTATTAATTTTAATTTTAAAATTTCTATAGGATTTGGGGCTTTTAAATACTTGCCTTTGGAAACAGCAGTAACTGGGGAACAAACCCACAGATATTTGCATTTGTGCAAAGATATTCAAGAAAAACAAGCATGCAGATGATACACACATCTGTCTTGCCTTAGTGTTTAGTAGAAGGTACATTTATGCCAAATAATGCCTACAGAAATGCAGAGGATACTTCTTTTTACAAACTAAAAACACTACTACCTTTCTGAGGTTTGATGAGAAATCTGCCTTTAGTCAATGAACCTTTTGGCTGGTGGCACTAGAGCGATTTCATTCTGTAAAATATAATAAGAAGTGAAGATTCTTGTTTCCCTTCACCATTTAGTGATAAGCATACATTTTCAATTGCATCTCCAGTCTGTAGACAAATACATCACTTCGCAATCAAAGACTCTACTAGAATAGTATTCTACTAGAATTTCTCTAGATGCATTTAGAAGTTTGGAGAGAAATCTGTCTGCTGCAAACGTTTCCTAAGCAATTTTCCCTTACATCCCATCTGATGATCGCTTTTCTCTGAATTTGCCCCTTGCTAATCCAACAAAGGTCCAAACCTGAGCCCTCCCCAGGTTTTGTCTTTCCTGTATTTTCATATGATGTACTGCATCTATTAGTGCCTTTTAAGACTCAGATAACAAACTCAAGAGATTTTCTTCCTGGTGTATTCTCTCTAGTCTTATATGAATATGTAATATTTGATAATTCTAACAAATTTAAGACTGTGTTCTGCTCCTCCTTTTATTTTTAATAATCGTAATTGCTTAAATGTAATAATTTGCTCTTGTACCAGATCAAAATCTTTGAGTTGTGAAATTCCTAAGAAATACCAAATGTGAAGGCAGTAGCTGTGACCAGTGAATCTAACAAGTGTTCGTGACATTCTCTTTTTCAGGCTGCCATATCTCCAGTGCTGTCAGCACCGCATTTATCCCAGGGTGTGTTTTCTGTTTTGGACCTTCATTCGCTTACTGAGTCAGGTAAAGTGACTTATTTTAAACTCTGATTCAATAAATAGGCTAAAATACTAAAATATCCTGATCGCCTTCTATGAAGCAGTGACTAGTTGTATAGATGAGGGCAGAGCTGTGGATGTCATCTATCTGGACTTCAGCAAGGCTTTTGACACCGTCCCTCACAGCATCCTCCTGGGYAAGCTCYRAAGGTGTGGGMTWGATGAGTGGACRGGGAGGTGGATTAGGAATTGGCTCRRTGKCAGGGTGCAGAGASTGGYWGTCARTGGYGYGKAGTCCAGCTGGAGGCCTGTACTTAGTGGTGTCCCCCAGGGGTCAGTCCTTGGTCCGGTCCTGTTCAACTTATTCATTAACGACGTGGATGAAGGGCTGGAGTGCTCCCTCAGCAAGTTTGCYGAYGATACCAAACTGGGAGGAGTAGCTGATAGCCCTGAGGGCTGTGCTGCCATCCAGAGGGACCTGSACAGACTGGAGGACTGGGCGGCGAGAAATCTCATGAAGTTCAACAGGGGCAAGTGCAGGGTCCTGCACTTGGGGAGGAATAACCCTGGACACCAGTACAGATTAGGGGTTGACCTACTGGAGAGCAGCCCCACAGAGAGGGATCTCGGTGTCGTGGTGGAYGACAAGATGACCATGAGGCAGCAGTGTGCCCTGGTGGCCAAGAAGGCCAACGGGATCCTGGGGTGTATTAAGAAGAGCGTCTCCAGCAGGTCGAGAGAGGTGATCGTCCCCCTCTACACAGCCCTGCTAAGACCCCATCTGGAGACTGTGTCCAGTTCTGGACTCTGCAGTACAGGAGGGATGTGGAGCTGCTGGAGAGAGTCCAGCACAGGGCTACCAGGATGATCAGGGGCCTGGAACATCTGCCCTATGAGCAAAGGCTGAGAGAGCTGGGTCTGTTCAGCTTGGAGAAGAGGAGGCTGAGGGGGGACCTGATSAGYGTGTATAAATACCTCAAGGGAGGCAGTGAGGAGGAGGGGGCGGCCTCTTTTCAGTGGTGGCCAGCAATAGGACTAGAGGAAACCGGCACAAGCTGAGGCAGCAAAGGAAACATTTCTTGACAGTGAGGGTGCCGGAGCCCTGGCAGAGGCTGCCCAGAGAGGTTGTGGAGTCTCCTTCTTTGGAGATCTTTAAAACCTGCTTGGACGCAGCCCTGTGCCGTATGCTCTAGGTGACCCTGCGTGAGCAAGGGAGTTGGACTAGATGATCTCTGAGGTCCCTTCCAAACTTAAGCATTCTGTGATTCTATGATCTAATAAATAGTTTGAATTCCCTGTATTCATTTGATTTTCTTGAAGTAAGTGACCATATTTAGGCTATATCTTAAACTCTTCAGGTTGAATATCTATATATCCATTATATATACAATGTACAGTTATATATAAATACATTTCTTAGATTTGCTATTTACAGAACACTTCGTATTTTCTTAGTGCAGCAAACTTTTAAATGGTTATTCTTCCTCTTCATAAAGGCAAAGTAGGAAAATATTTGTGTGGTAAAACAGCTTGGTTTATTTGCTTATGTACTTAACTATGGATATATATGGATATATATGGATATACTGTAGAAACGGACTTTTGTAGGTTGCTAATTATGAGCTAGGTATTTCTACTTTTAATTTTTTTGGACAGAGACATAAAAATTCTAGGCCATGTTTCTGCTTGTTTATGTATATGTAATTATGTATATGTAATTTTGTTTTGAATTACTATTTAGAATCAGAAGAAGAATTTTATGATGCGCTAAGCAGTCCTGTGGAAGACCTGCCATTTTTTGAAGCCTCGTGTGGTTCCCTCAAGCGAGGCAATAGCACAAGACGACAAAAATTACGTAAACAAGAATCTATGAAGAATATGACAGATTTCCAGCTGACATTTGAAGTAGCTGAGGTAAATTTTTTATTATTACTATTTTTTCTCCAAGGTTCATTTTAACTGTAACTCTTTCCTGTTTGTTGTGTTCTTGAATCCATCCATGCAGAATTACTCATTCCCTGTTCCTTGCTGATCCTTGCTCTGGATTGGTCAGAGCTTTCTTTAAGCTAGGATTGTGCTTCTGCATTGTGAGCACTGAAATGCCTGTCCTTATTTCTTTTATTTCCCTATACAGTTGATGAATGAATTACTTTACCTTGCTTTTGCTCATTCATTCTGTTATTCTGTATGCATTTGTTTTGGTTTAACGTGTAGCTTCTTATACCATTTTTCAGGATASTACTGTGGTATATCGACCAGCATAATTTTGCCATTAATGTTTCATCTCATAGAATTCTCTCTCAGCTTCTGTTGGTGTCGTACCTAAATTTGTGTTTACCATAACCAATTTTATGTTTTAGTCTTGAAAAACAGAGTATTTTCCTCAGAGTCTAATCTCTGTTTCCATCTGTATCAATTGCTCACCTTCGTTCTGTAGTTAAAGCATCATGGCTACAATAAAGCTCCTGCTGCTTTTCACTATAAATAATGAGTTAACTTTTTATAAATTTTATTTTATTGTAGAGACTTGTAGAAAGGTTTCAAAGCATGTAACTATCTCTACAGCATATACCACACTGATATATAAATCCTAAAAATTTTTTTGTGTCAAGTTTCTCTTTGGGTTTCTTTAAAACATAGAGATGCTTCTTAAAGAAATGTTAAAGTGCTATATTTTACATTCTTTACTGAAAACTTGTGCCTTTTGAAGTCTCTTAAGCTAAAAAAGATTTTAGTAAGAATCATATACCTTTCTTTTTTCTTCATAGTTTAAAATAACTTGGGAGGTTTAGGTTTGTTTTTTCCTATTTGTAAAATAATAGTGCACTACATAAAGTAGATCACATTTTCTTTATTTTCCCTTGGTTATGAAAGAGATGATAATGGTGGGATCTAAGGCAGTTTAGCAAGGTATTTATTGAACATATTTGTCATCTATGAATGTGAATTCAGGAACTTCTGTCTGTTGATATTCAGCTTAATAATCTGTTATTAGCAGATTCTGAAGAAACTCCAGTAAATCTAGTAAGTTTTTTATGCTTGCTGAAAAATCCAGTTTTGACTGAGTTAAATTTTGTCAAATGATTTTTACAAAATTGATCTATTAAAAAATATGTTTAATGTAAATTCAACTCTGATATTGCATATGTACCTTTATGGTTTTTATTCTAACACAGTATCAAGCAGTACTGTGATTTTATTTCCTGAGTTGAATTTTTCTTCCAGGGCATTTACTCTATAGTGTTTCATGGTCAGTCCTATTATTAACTGGTGAAGTTTCTGTAAATATTCGAGTTTTTATAAAAGTTAATATGATAGTCCTATGCCATATAAGCAGATATATTATCACACACTTTTTTGTTTGTTTTTTAGGTTTTGATTAAATTATGTCGACTTACTAATAATATTGAGACACCTGTGCTGCAGCTTGAAGTTGTAGGCTTAGGCACTGAGCTCAAATTAAGAACATTTGACATGACCGCAAATGCTTTCCTTCGTGAAGTTTGCTTACTGTGCCCAGAATATATGGGTAAGCATTTTATACTCTGATCAAAAAGTACTTCATAATAGCTTAGCACTGTGACTTTGTCTTCAGAAAGCCTGTTGGGCTTTCTTTTGTCAACTGCGGAAGAACTCTCTCTGAAATTTGAATGAGAGAAGAAATAGAAAAGTTATTTTGGAGTTTGTTCTTTTATTAAAGATTTAGGCACTTTGTTCCAGTACTGCTGATTTTAGTAGAGACATCCAACTATTTTAGGGCTACACAAGAGGGTTTTCTGATTAAATAATAATAGAAATCTATTATTCAAATTTAAAGTATAATTAAAAATAAATGTTAAGAAAATATTTTTTTTGTTTAGATGATAATGGCAGACCAGTTTATATCATTACTACTTTGGATAATGTTGAGGATGATCTTCTCACTCTGGAATACATAAAGGTAAGGAAATAGCAAATTTTACTTTTGAATTGTAAGCCAGTAATTACAATTATACAGCCTTATCTAGAAATGTGACTGACTCCATAATAGGCTAACTTTTATATCAAAAGCTGTAGTAAGCAAGTTTTCTCTATGAAGTTTGCAAACTTCAGTTATGTTTGCTTTTTTGTATGTATGTTTGATGGAATAGGCTGATATTAACGGACCAGAACTCAGAACTACCTATCAGAATGTTCTACAGAAAATAAAGGTATGACTTTTTGAATATATATTTCCCTTTTTGGGGGGAACAGAAATACATTTTATAAAAATAATATGTTCTTTCAGGTGAATTTTTCTTCTCTCGATATTCATTTGCATACTGAAACCCTCCTAAATGCCATGAACTATCTGAACAGTCTCCTACCGAAACAAGAAACTAAAGTTGCAGAAGAACCAGTCCAGGAAAAGTTAGAGGAAAAGAAGGATGTTCTTAAGAAATTAAGTAAGTTTGTTGACTTTTTTTTCCCTTCTCTTTGTTTTTAATACTGTCTTCATTCACTAGAGCAAAGAAGAAAGCAGACAATATTTTACAGTTTCAGAAATCTGTCCATGAATTCTGAAATGAGAAACTTTGGCTAAGGTACATTTGTAGAGTCTTTTGTAATCACAGCATGGCTAAGCAAGTGTTAGCATTAGCTATGAGAATTTTATGGAATAGCAGAATATGCTGCCGATATTCCCTAGCTTTAAGTGTCTATTGGAGACTATACATTATAGGAACTTACGACTCAATGRCTGAAGGTAGGTGTTACAACTTTTGACAGTTTCTGAAGTAGACTCACAGAGTGTTTTTTTTTTTTTTCAAGACATCTTTAAATTCTCTTAATTATGTTAATTTCTCTTGAATGCATTCTTGTAACTTACAGTGTACTCCCATATAACAATAATAGTAATAAAAATTTTTTGCATCATTGTAGTTACTATTATAAAAATAAATAAATAAAAACCTGGGATAGAAGTCTAAGTATGTGCCAAATAGTTACCTCTTTTCAAAAATATCATAATTACCATTTTCTTCCAATCACTAGTGGAATGACCTTGTACTGTGTTTTTCTTCTTATCATCAAAGTACTTTTGTTGACTGAGGTTTGCAGCTGATGCATGTATCAATTTATTAACGTATGTGCATTAGCTGTAGACATTAATGTGAAATAGACACTACTGTATCTCATTGCATAGGCTTCAGTACCGTTTTGCACTGATTTCCTGAATGGGTTAATGCTAATTGATGCCAGTTTTTGTAGGTATAATTTGTTATAACGGCCRCTTTGAGTTGTCATATGGGATTGAGAGTTTACAGTACGCTTGCCAGTGTATCAGGAGATCTTTGAATTGTGGAAGCTATGAGAGCATTTTCAATCATTTGTCGTAATATGTTGATAATAACATTCATTAATATCATTAATAGAGGGGTTAAAGTGAGATAGGTAGTATGTACATTCCTGCAGTTTGAGAGAGACCTGTGAGTCTCCATATGTTTGTCAGCTCAGAAGAGCTCTGTAGATAAGTCTTTTATGTGTGTAAATTCATTGCTCGTAGCCTTCCTCAGCCTTTTAGATAAAAGCATTAGCATTGGTGCATCCTGAAAAGGTATGCAGGCAAGTCAGTTATCTGATAATTTCAGTCCCAAAGAATTATGCTGCTCTAACAAGGTCAGTGCAACTCATGGCTTTCCATGCTCCAATTGGCCCGTATAACGGTCACCTTTGCTGAGCCCAAGGCAAAAGAGAAATTGTCTGTCTCTCCAGCAGTAATTGTGGCTGGCTTTTTTTCCTCACTTTTTGAGGCAGTGAGCTTATGTAAAATATTGTCTTTTTTTTTCTGAGAAGAACTGATTTTTTTTTTTGTCTATGATTTTGGTTATTTCCATCTAAGGAACATCCATCTCTTGTAAGCAAACTACTTGTTGTGAGTTTATTCTAAGAGAGGTCAGAGAATTTGTGGGGTCTGATTTGTATATATTGCCATATAAAAACAAATGTCTCCATTGTTTGAGCTCGTTTCTAGGAACTAACTTGTTCATATAAATGCTTACGTTACACAGTGGTGAGATCTTTTTAAAGCTGTCTGCATTCATTGACATATCAAGCATTTTGAGATTAGCTTCAGTGCTGGTTCAGTATCTTTAAACTGTGGGTATTACATTTGCCATGGTGATTTTCAAGAGTGTGATTTGTGCAGACTTCATAAATGTTTGTAAAATAGATGTGTTTGTAATGGCTGTGCATGCTTACATTCAGTGACTGATTCTGAGCTGTGTAGGTTGAAAGCTTTTGTCATGCAAAACTGATGGACTAGTAATTTAGTTGTTTTAGTTTTTTACAAGAAATGCCTATGATGCATAGGTAGTATTTTCACTGAGCAAAACAAAAGGCTGTTGGGGGTACAGCTCTTTTGGGAATCTGAGATCGATTGGTTCCTGTATATATTTTCATCTAAAACATTTGCTAACTGTTTAACTGTTGTGAAAGATACTTGTTATATTTAGAGTAAATTAGATTGCTAGCTAATGGAAAGAAGAAAAGATTTGTAAACTTTGTTTCTGGGGAGGATGGGTCTCCCCAGAAGGCCTTAGGAATGCTGTGGGCTCCATTGGAGTGGGAGAAAAGGATTACATAACACTTGACCACTGTCTTTTCGCTGACCGTATTTATTGTTCCATGGAAATTTTATGAAGTTTCAATCTTCAGCTAGTCCCTCAAAGGTGTTTTGTATGTCTCCGTTGAATAATAGGGCTTAGAGAAAAGGGATGAAATAAATATTTTGTGAAAAAATATTCTTCCACTTATGTGTGATAAGGTGTATTAATTTTTAAGTTTTTTAACTTTCTGTATGCAAGATTGTTCTAGCTCATGGTGGTTGTTGGATTTCTCTGATAGAGACATGTCTGGACAGCAGCTGAAATACCACTTGTGTACCAGCAGGAACATATGTGTGATTGAACTTAATGAGTTGTGTTCTGTGGTTTATTGAATTGTGAACAGAATATTCAGCACTCGCTACCCTACTGCAGGCAAACACTGGAGTGTGTGCTGGTAGCTGATGAAGTCCTTGGATGGAAAGGATGAAATGAGTTTCTTTACTAACAATTTCTGTGCTGTTTATTGCTTAGATAATAGGCATTATATTTCTGAAAAGCATTGTAATGAATGGCAACAAAGGTTTTGAAGATTTCAGCATAGTTTTTGGCTGATTTAGCTTGGATGAGGAGTTTGTCTCATACTAACATATTAGAAAAAAAATCAGGCCACTGCAATTGATATATTTATGGAAACATAGTTTGATTCTGAGAAAACCTTGCTCACATGTAATATTTAGGTTTTCAGACAAGATATTTTAAATATGCTGTGAAAAATTGTTTTGAACTTTTATTAATTTTAGTTTGGCTACTTTCAGCTTCACTTACAAGATTTGTGTAAAAATTTGCCATTTATAAAGTCCCTGAATACAGGATATGATATTTTCCTTTGTCTTTTAAATTAATATGTAGTGTTAACTTCAAATTTCAGAAAAAGTGGATCATGTTGTTGATTGGATCTTGTGTCATTTGGCCTCTATGTTTAGCATTGTAGTTGCAGCTAGTTTTGTGCGAGTTCAGTCGTCTCCATTAAAAATGAAAAGAAGATATTTTGGTTAACAATGAAATACAGTATTATTCTCCCATTCAATTTTGGAAACAAAATGAAAATGGAATGCAGATAAGGAGAATTTTCCTAAAAACAAGCATAAGAGTTATGCTTATATTTTCTATAGGTCTAGAGGTTGTCTAAACACACCATTTTTCTTCAGCATCTAGTTCTATTAATGGTTTTCCTTTGTTTAAAAGTTGGTTTTAGAAAACATAGGTATTTTAAATTAAAAAGTCACTTGCATTTTATAAATAGGACTATTTGGAGCAAATGATGACCAGTAGCTCAGGTAGGCTGTTATTACTGTACCATAACAATTCTGTTATGCCAGGTAAACTGTCTAGTACTGAATATGCTATGACAGTAATGCATTCCACCAAGCAGACGTATATGAAATATGCCTATTGTAGTTAATAAAATATTAGTGTTGAATACGCCTCAAGCGAAGTACTTGAGGGCTTCAGTGTGTGTATAATTATTTTCTTTTGAAAAAACATTCAACAGTATGAATGTTGTACATTAAGCCAGTGCTCTAGACTTTTCACCAACTAGGCTTGAGAGTAAGGTTATTAAAATAATGTTGTCCTTTTCTTCTGCTTGGAGAACTCCACTTTTTATACTTTTCTAGTCCATATCCTTTTCTATAGCTTGTACTTAACTATCACTTTGCTTTAAAGTAAAATAATTTTAAAAGTCTCAAAGACATACTTAAACATTTTTAATTCATAGCAGTGGCCCCAAATTAAAATTATTTCAGTGTTGTTATAAGAAACAATACCTGTATCTGTATTTCCCACAGCATCCAAAAAATCGAAGTATGAAGATATTGTTGACCTCAATATCTGTGCAGACTTATCCTGTTTACGTGTTTTTATTAGAGAGAAAAAACAAAGAATATCTGAAATTCATATCGAAGGTGAGAACAAAATTTTCATCACAAAATGACAGAACTTCAAAACCAGATTAGTATCTAAATTTTATATGTAATATTTTTTAAGGTCTGGATAGCCAAGTAATCATGAAAAAAGCAGCAATGGAAGTGAATGCAAAGTTAAAGAATATCATTGTTGTGGATTCTGATGAGATGGCATTATATAAGAAGGTATTGTACATCTTCTTATTTTTGATGTAGAGATGTTAAATTGAACTCCAAAAAATCACTCAGCTGTGATTTCTACACTGCTTTATATGTTTGTCAGAAACAAACATTCTTTTCTACAGGCATAACAACATTCTGTTTTCCCCCCCCTAAGAAAGTCAATGATAGTTTGATAAAAATTGATTTTGTTCAACTGTGATGGCTACATGCATGTTCAAGCTGCAATTCTGCAATTTTTTTCAACTTAGTCAAAGATACTGKTTTTTTTTGTTTGTTTGTTTTCTTGGAGGAGGGTTGTTTGTTTCGTTCTTGTAGTTTGTTTTAAAATTGAGGTAGTTAAATTGAAAATAATAAATACTACACTGTGTTTTGGTGTTCTTTCTCTTTAGCAGCATACCTTTTTACCTTAGAGATAATTCTTTTTTTTCTAAGGCTCTTTACATCACAGGAAAAGAAGTCTTCAACTTTAGAATGATATCTTATGTGAATGCTACAGATGGTATTGCATATACAAATATGGATGTTGTTGACAGTCGTATTTACCTAACTGTTGGTTGCATTCAAGTAGTTTTTGTCAACAAGTTTGTTTCCTCTGTTTTGGTAAGTTAAAATTTTCATCTGTTGTCTCTCTTAGAATACAGTTACTGTAAGATGGAAATGGCAAAAATGCATGTGGGATGACGTTTATTTTGTAAGAACTTTTATATCATAGAATCATGGAGATTGGAAGGTACCTTTAGAGATCATCCAGTCCAACCCCCCTGCTCACGCAGGGTCACCCAGAGCACGGGGCACAGGGCTGCGTCCGAGCAGGTTTTAAAGATCTCCAAAGAAGGAGACTCCACAACCTCTCTGGGCAGCCTATGCCAGGGCTCTGGCACCCTCACTGTCAAGAAGTGTTTCCTTAAGTTCCTGTGGAGCTTTTGGTGCCTCAGCTTGTGGCCGTTTCCTCTAGTCCTRTCGCTGGCCACCACTGAAAAGAGGCCGCCCCCTCCTCCTCACTGCCTCCCTTGAGGTATTTATACACRCTGAYCAGGTCTCCTCTCAGCCTCCTCTTCTCCAGGCTGAACAGGCCCAGCTCTCTCAGCCTTTGCTCACAGGGCAGATGTTCCAGGCCCCTGATCATCCTGGTAGCCCTGCGCTGGACTCTCTCCAGCAGCTCCACATCCCTCTTGTACTGGGGAGCCCAGAACTGGACACAGTCTCCAGACAACCTCGACCCACTGGAGACGCTCTTCTTAATGCACCCCAGATATATTTTTGTAAAAGCTTAGTTGGCATTGGCATTTGGGCTAATTATTTTTCTTCCCGTGCTTGTTGTTGTGGAATGAAAGGCTAAACAAAATAGAGTTTTTTGTTGCTTTGTTTGAAGAATTTGTGACAACTTCTACATGTGTATTCAGTTCCATGTTTATAATGCTGGAATATAATTATTAAACYGTGAAAGCTAATGCCCCTTTCCTAAATTATACCAAGAAAATTTGTCTTTTACTCTCCAATTGAATAAGTAAAACATAATTCATGCAAATCATTTTACATGCTCATTGATGTTAGTGTCTTATTTGCTAAATATTCAGTATGGGAATTCATTTTTATATAGGCATATTATATTATTTCTTGGGATGATATAGTATTAAAGCATATAAATAAAAGTAGTAGTACATAATACTATCCTAATATATTTTAAATATTATGATTCATGTTTTTTAAAAATAATATGCTTTTTATTATAATTAACAAGAGCTATGTTTTTCCTAGGCTTTTGTAAATAACTTTCAAGCTGCCAAAGAAGCAGTTACTGAGGCAACTGTTCAAGCAGCAGAGAAAGCAGCCACAGGTGTAAAAGAACTGGCAGAGCGTAGTTCCCGCTTGGCACTAGATATCAATATTAAAGCACCAGTTGTGATCATTCCGCAGTCAGCAATGTCTGCTAATGTGCTGGTGGCTGATCTTGGTCTAATCACTGTGAAGAACCGATTCGTTATTGCTAAAACCAAAACACGATATACTCTCCCACCTGTTATTGACTCTATGACAGTGAAATTGAGTGAACTGAAGTTATACAGGTAATATACTGCCTAAGGTATTTTTTTAAATTCATGTAATTCTTATGGGATATTTCTGTTGAAAAATTTTGAGAAGTTCTCTCTTGAAATAATTAATCCTTGGTTGTTTGGTTTTTGCATGTTATATATAAAAGCATTATGGTTTAGRGAAAATCTTACATCTCTCTTTTAATTGAAGGGAATGTCTACCTAGGGAGCATAATATAAAGCAACAAACTCCTGCATCATTCACTCCTTTAGGAAAGGATGCATGGGTATTTGGATGGGTTTTACGTGGTGTTCATTACAAGAAAGTAATTAGGTCAGACAGCTATAAAGAAGAATTTGAAACTGGGCTTTCTTGCACAAGATGAAGTGTCAGAAGACTGAGGTTCTGAAAATAGACAAAAGAATACAGAAGAGAGAAAGAACAGCATATCGTAGGTCAGAAGTATCCAGATCTTCTAGTGAATGAGAATGTTGCCCTCCTTAGATGTGCCTAAAGCACTTCATGCCAAGTGGTGATGTAAGCCGCGAGCTAGAGACAGTAGGATTAGGACACTCAAGTACACAGACCATTTTACAGGAATATTCAAAAGCAAGAGGCAAAGACAGCAACATGTTTTTCTCCATAATGTGTGAGTAAAGTATGTCAAGCTTAGAGCATTTTGTTTTTGTTCGAAGATCGTACTACGAAAGTGGTTCATTGCAAACTGAAGTGCAACTGCTCCAGCCACTAAATCTGGAAGTTATTGTTGAACGAAATTTAGCTGCTGCTTGGTATAATGAAATTCCTGATATTGAAATATCTGGACGACTCAAGCCTATGAATGTAAGCAGTCATTTTTGTCCCTAAAATCCCAAGCTTATTTCTTAGCTTATTATTTAGGCTACTAATTTGACTTGAAGACATACAGGTTGAGTGGATTTTGTTGTTTCATAGTGCTAGAAAAAATGAGTAAATCGGGTTTTTTTTCTTATAATCTAGGCTCTGGATTTGACCTGTGATGCTGTAGGCAAACATTTTAGTACATATTATTGTTGCAGGTTAGAAAAGATCATGCTCTTACATACTGTTACAGAATTTTTATTGGTCTGTCACCGTCTTTCAAGGATTAATTGGATTGGTTGTTTTTTAAAGGCTTATTTGTGTGCTCAATTCATACATGTAGAAAGCTTGAGCAAGATCTGGTGTACATTTGTTTAAATTTAACTTTAGGAAATGTGGAGAATGCCAATTGTATGATAAAAGTGACTTGCAAAGTTTAGAAACAGAGCTAGCTCTCTGTAAAGTGCTTAGTGACAAAACCCTACTTTTTTGAGCACCTATAGGTCAAGAAATCAGTATGTCTTCTATGAATCAAGTTCTGAACTACAACTTTGCAACTTTGCCTGAAAGGTTTCAGATGCCAAATAAAATAATCTGTGAACCACCTCTGATTTATAGAAGTTTAAGGAATCCTATTTATACAAGAAAAAAAGAATTACTTGAGTCTTCATTCAGCTAAGCAGACACAGATAAATTTGCAGTGTTTCAAAGTTTAAGTATTTTAGATTGCTTTGAAACATCTTAGGCTGTTTTTTAACTGTTAATTCAGAACAACTCAGGTTTTAGTCACTGAACGTTTTATGAACTGGTATGTTCTGAGTTTAATAGTGTGTTTTATTTTCTTTAAGTTGATCCTCAGTCAGGAAGACATAACCACAATATTAAGGACACTAAATGAAAATATAGGTGGGAGCTCTGGTGCACCACCACCACCTTTACCAGAATCAAAAGACACAAATAGCCATTGTAGTGATGTGCATAGTACCTCACAGCACTCTGCAGGTATGTTTTCTGTAATCAAACACAATCCAACATTTTTAACGATTACTTTAAATGTATTATTTCCATTGGAATTATCTTCACAGTGCCTGATTTAGTTGCTTTTAAAAGCATGCTTTGTTACACTGACACTATTTGCTGAGATATACTCAGCAATAGCGATAAGGAATTGGAGGCACTATGAATGAATGACCTGTAGTAAATATTGTAGCATGGTGCATTTTACTGTGTGGGCCTTCTTGTCCTGCTGGCAATTAGTATCTAGAAGTCTGCTAGTAGGGTTTTATAACACACAACTTCAATCTTCACCATGTTTTTTCTTTTTTTTTTTTTAAATATATGTATGTGGGCATGAGAAGACTATAAAA
Organism: Nothoprocta perdicaria; assembly: GCF_003342845.1. Taxonomy (NCBI): domain Eukaryota; kingdom Metazoa; phylum Chordata; class Aves; order Tinamiformes; family Tinamidae; genus Nothoprocta; species Nothoprocta perdicaria. The sequence goes on from NW_020456110.1 coordinate 1,358,536, forward strand.
TAATCTGCTTAATTGGAAAATCATGTCCTTTTATTTTCTACTGTGTCTTTTCCTGTGTTTGCTGATTCTGATGTTCTGTATTTTAGAATTGGAAGTTTAGTCAGAATCATGGCACCACAGAAAGTTGTTCCTTTTCAATAAGCATCATTGCTCAAAACTRTTCAATATATGCTTAAAAAGTAAAAAGAAAAAAACCCTCTGTATATAGAAGTAAAAAGTATATATGTGACAAGATGAAACAAAGAATTGCCATGTATGCARTACTATATAATATTAATTAAAATTGTCCATTTTTTCCTCAAATGTCTGAAAAATTGTGCATAGAAAATACAAGCAGATTATTTTCTGTAATATATGATTTTTATCATATTGTTAATGGAAGGATAATAAACCAAAAACATTAAAATATAGGTATATGGAATGGAGAGGAATTTGGGGTCTCTGTGACTGTCATTGGCAAGAATGCTTGTTTATTTGCTTGTGTGCTGCCACTTAATTTTCATTAATATGAATATTTTCCAACTCCTGATAGGTGTGACTGTTGTGACATCAGCTGTAGTGGAACTGCATTCGCCTATTAAAATTAAAACTACACTAAAATTGGATTTCAGATTTGACTCTCTGACTTTGGTATTGTATAGTCCAAATTCAAAACAGGTAAACAAAGTTTYGATTACAAAGCAAAAGAAAAAACTTTGAGGTTGCTTAGAATACTGGAGATGCTGAGAAGAAATATATTAATTCTGAGAATGTGAGCTATGAGTGGAGAAAGTGGTTTGTAGCAATAGTAACAAACATGTTATTAAATGATGAAGAATTACTTTTAGATAGATCTATTCTCACAAGGGAATTGGATGAAAAACCATAAGCGATGATAGCAGTGATAATCTCTGGTTATCTACTGTGACATGACTAAAAATTTACAGTGGACTTATCTTAGGGTAAAATAAAATTTTGGAAAAAAATGCAGTGAGATGCAAAGTTTTCTTGTTATACRTATGCACATGCAAAATTTGTCTATAAATAGATTGTGGAGAGAGATTGAAAATTAATATTACAATTACAATTGATTAATGTTGATCCATTTTTACTGTTCTTGTTGATTTAAACCTGCAAAACTTCTCAGTAAATTCTCCAGTAAATGTTCAGTGGTATTTTATTGCAGTTTTGTGATCTTGTGTTTCAGATATTTAATTTTTCATTAGTTGGAAAAATAATACGTAGTCTTAACAGATTCAATTTAGTTTCTCACAGCATATGATATATTTACAAATACCATATATTTTCAAACTTAAAACAGCAAACTAGAACCACATGCAACAATTCTGCTTTTCTTTTAAACACCATCTCCCTAGTGTAAAATTCCTATAGCAAGCTGATAGAAAGGTAAAGCTTGTTATTTATGGATCTTTCTCTGCATATGGTAAAGTCTTGTTTTGAATTACTGGTGGGTTTATTTACTGTGTTGCTCTGTTGTTTGTGTTTTGTGTTGAAATATTTTCATTTCCATTTTCATTTTAATTTAAACAGGCTGCAGTTACAGATCAGAGGGATGATCTTTTGAAACTTGCAGAATTTAAGTTAGTTTTGATGTCAGCCGCAGTCAAAATGTTATCAGATGGTTCAATGAATGCTTCAGTCAAGTTAGCAAACTGTACATTAGATGATAAAAGACAGTCAATCCAGAAGGCGAAACCGAGGTCTGTATTTGAATATAAATAATAAACCGTTGTTTTTTGGAGTTTGCAGGGGTTGCATGATATGTTATTGAAACTGTATTTTTGTTTGTTTGTTTAAGTATATGTTGCTTCCTATATGCATGAAGAAGCTTTTTTTAGCTTTTTTTAAAAAATATCTTTCGTTGATTTTGTTGCAGGTGGTCTTCTGTGGCAGACCAATATAAGTGCTATATTTAAACTTTAAAATTGAAATACATAAAAGTATATAAAAGCAAATTTCACTTTCAGTGGTTTGAGTGCAGTTTGACTCTGTAAAGTTATTATCAGCTTTAATTAGAGGAGAAAAGTAAAAGAGCTATGTAACTTTGAATATCTCAGAGCTACTTTGCAGAAGGAAGTGCTTATATTAATGGTACCAAAAACTGGTACTAAAAAGTACTGCTAAAAATTGTCATATGTTCTTTGCTCTTCTATTCTTGTATATCCAGTCCCTTCAGATTACATCATTTGTGATATCTATCCATACTCTTTGCAGTAAGGATTTTCTTTCATGTAATCAAATGATGATTATCTTGCAGCATAATTTGTATACATTTAAAAATATTTTACAAATTACAATTTAAAAACAATTTAATTTGCAAAAAGTGCATTAAATAAGTAAATTTAATTACAATTTTAGATCTGTAGTTTAAAATTATTTATAAATAGATTGCATAATAATTACTTTTATTTATAATTGCAGTCAATATTGAATTATGTAATTAACATTATGTATAGTAAATCTATATCATTTTTATAAATAATAAAATAATCATATTTTATATTATTAAATTATTAGATATTAAAAAGTATGAGATCAGAGTTTTTTTTGTCCAATTGAATGCTTTTGATCACTAATAGAAATTAAATAGAAATATAATTCAGCTATCATGTCCAAGATTTGTGATTAAGGAGATGAGGAAAGGCTTCCTGAGATGTCACATATATATTGCTGTTCTGTTGGTGTTGATGAAAATAGTTTACATTGATGTTTGTATTGTTCATGTTTTATTTTAAGCATTATTCATGTTTAAGCTTTTATTAATATCACAGTGTAGCCAGAGTAAGAATCTTGAGAGTGTCTTTCAGTAGTTGTCCATAGCTGCTTTAGTATCTTTAGTATCTATACTGCCTTAATTGTTTTTCAGGATGGTGGAAATGAAACATGGATTTGAAAAGAAATTTATGGTGGATATAAGCTATAAGCAGGGGAGAGATGGTACTGTTCTTGACACAATTATTCAGGAGATATACCTATGTGCAAGCATGGAATTTCTACTGACTGTTGCAGATATATTTCTAAAGGCTAATGCAGAAAGTGCTGCTGCACAGAGAAGTTTCAAACAATCTTTACCTTTGAAGGAACAAGGTATTTACTGGGAGTCTTTTTCAATCTATATTTAGCTAGGCATTTAATTTCAGTGTTATGATACTCTTAAAAATAGATAATATTCTTTCTGTGTTATTTCTGGTACTTGTTAATTTGCATAATGCAGTCTTTCTTAACCATTGACACTTTCTTCTTTTGACCACAGAAATTGGTTTGTGTATCTCAGTCTTTAGGTGCTTATTTTGATAAAAATACTTTTAATTTGTTCCTAAAAAGAAAAACAAAATGGAAAAAGATACTTTTGACACCGTCTAGGTTTGTTTTGGCTATCTTGGCAATCTTAACAAGATCTGTAATTCTGGTCAATACCTCCATCGTTTTCATACTTGAATGTTCTTGTGTATTATGCTTAACCATGAATTCAGCGTGCCAATTATCACTTCTTGGAAATGTTACCGTTTCATGTGTCTGTTTGCCCTCTTCTCCCTTCCTCAGTGAACAGACTGCTAATGTCAGTGTCCATGTTGGCCTAGACTCAAGGTTCTTTTGCAAATTCTACACTTGGCCATTATAGAGCATCAGAGCAGAAAATGGGGTATTCTTTCTTCCATGTCTCAAGTAGTTTCCGTAAGGCCTGCAGTGCAAATGCCCCCTATGTCACCCATGCCATACCCTAAAAAAAGTGCTATGTCTGCTGATGATTTCCTAGATCAAACTCTCAGCAATTCAGGAAGTCTTATGTAAAAGTACATTGGCAGCACAAATGATACATCAGGCACTAGCATGCTCTACATTATTGTGCAAGGCATGCATATTTTGCTGCTCCAAAAATTACTCTTTCAGAGAAAAAAATAAAGTCTTTTCTTTTTTCAGAGAAAAACAAAAGACATTTCCCAATTGTCTGATGTAGGTGTTCACTAAACATAGCCAGCTACATAGGCAATAAAATCAATAAAGCTGTTCTTTTTAGTTTCACCAAGAAGGTTCTTGGGACCTTTTGGTATGTCTGAAGGTGATCAGAGCTTAAATGTTTTTTCATCTTCAGTGAAGAGTGTAGAAACATGTCTGTCTTGGAGATCTATGGGCTTCCTTATATCAGTACAGAATTTATGGATACACTCTCTTGATTCCTAGAAAAGACTACTGAGCCTAAAATTTTGAGCTCAATGCCTCGTCTTTGCATCACTATGTTTAGTGTACAGAAAATAAAGGAATCTAACATACCATGAGGAGTATAAACTGCTCTTCATACTAGGTGAAATAGAGTTTGATATCCACAGCAAATATGCAAATTAYATTCCTAAGGAAAGATTAATTTCACAGAATTGTTTAGGATGGAAGGGACCTCTGGAGATCATCTAGTCCAGCCCCACCTTGCTCAAGCAGAGCATATTGCATACCCCAGGTGGGTTTTGAAGATGTCCAGAGAAGGAGACTCCACAGCTTCTTTGGGCAACCTGTTCAGGTGCTCTGTCGCTTTCACAGTCAAAAAGTTTTTCCTGTTAGTCAGATGGACCTTCCTGTATTTGTGTTTGTGCATATTGCCTCTTGTCATATTGCTGAGCAGCACTGAAGCGTCTGGCGCCATCTTGTCATTCTCTGTTAATATATTTGTACACTCTCAATCTTTTCTTGCCAGTCTAAAGAGGYCCAGCTCTCTCATTCTTTTCTCAGAAGAGGAATGTTCCAATCTCCTGACTATCTTTGTAGCTCTATGCTRGACTCTCCAGTAGTTCCATGTTCTTCTGTTGCTGGGAAGCCCAGAACTAGACCCAGTACTCCAGATGTGGCCTCACCAGGGCTGGGAGAGGGGAAGGATCAGCTTCCTTGACCTGCTGGCAATACTCCTCCTGATGCAGCCCAAGAGACCACCGACCTCTTTGGCCATGAAGACAAGGCACCTTTCTGGCTCATGGTYAACTACTTAGCCACTTGGACTCCTATGTCCTTCTCTGTAGAGATGTTTCCTAGCAGGTAACCCCCTTCCTGTAGTGGTGCATAGAGTTATTCCTCCCAAGGTGCAGCATCCTCCACTTTCCATAGTTGAACGTCTCGATACTCCTCTTCAGTCTGTCCACATCCCTCTGATGGCAGCAGAGTCCTCTGGTTCTTCAGCGACTGCTCCCTGTTTTGCTCCTCCTCCCACATTTTCTCTAGTCTTCCTTTTGCTACTGATTTGTTTGAAGAAGCTGTCCTTGTTGTCCTTGACATCTTTTGCCAGATTTAATCCCAAATGTCCATCAGCCTTCCTTGTTACATCCCTACATACTCTGATAACATTCCTACATTGCTCCCAAGGGGCCTTACCCTTTTTCCACCTTCTTTTTGTCCTACAGTTTGAGTTTTKCCAAGTGTTCTTCTCTCACCCAAACAGGCATCCTGCCCTCTTTTCCTGACTTCTTAGTGATGTCAATTTTGGGTTTGGAAGAAATAAATGTATTAGAATGCAAGTCTGGTTTTTTTTTTAGTAGAATACCCATTATATTTGCTGCATGACAATTTTGTTACTTCTAACTTAAATTTACTGCTCTGATAAAGGCTTTGACAAGTTAGTCATGAAATATTTGTATAGAAGGGCKGCTGCTTGGAAGTTACCTGCAGTGAAATAATCTGCATGTGGTCTTTTGAAATTGGAATTCATCACCTCTATGTAGCTTGGGATTTTGTAACTTAATGTACCTATGTCTATTCTACATCTTCTTGACATTCCACTCAATCTTCTCATAATTCACCGTTTTGACATTCTAGCTGAACTAGAACTCATCACTAATTCCTTAGAATAAATTCTAAAACTAATAAAAGATAGTAATGACCACCTAATTTTTGAATAATCGATCTAATTTAATTTATATTTTTGAAGCACCCTTGCAGCCTGTGTCTACAATGGAAATGAATATTATTGTTAAAAATCCAGAGATCGTGTTCGTGGCAGATTTAACCAAAAGTTATGCTCCTGCATTGGTGGTCACAGCTCAGTGTGAGGTCTTCATTAAAAATAGCCCTGAAATGTACAGCATGACAGCTGCTGTTAAAGAGATACAAATGAAAGCATGCCCTTTTCTTCCTGAAGAAAGGAAAGGAAATATTATTACGGTGAGTTTCAGAAAGACGGTTTGTATTTACAAGGCAATATAGAACATGTGCTACTAGTATGCAAGTTATTTCAAAGTTTTCTTCATTCAATTTTTTATTAAATATATGAATATTACTTTATTGTTGTTTTTATTCAGTTTGTTTGGTATCCTTTAGCTTTGAGTGTTTTTTTTTTTAACAAGGTTAAAGGAGAAGCAGATGAGCAAAATAAGTAGAAGGTTACGAGAATATAATATTTGAGATGTAATTTAGTAAATTTGAAACAATTTTGGTCCAAAATTTTGTGTTGAATATTTAAGTGAATGGTAAAGGATCACAGGCAAGGGAGAAAATTTTGTATTTGGAATTAAACTACTAATCATGTTCAGTTCATAACTTTGTTTTAAATTCACTTTATCTGTTTATAAATTGACAGCAGGTCAGACACTGAGTGGATGGGTATGCTTTGACTCTTCTAGTTTCTTACACATTTTCCTGCCTTTGCAGGGGCAGTGCCTGAACAAGAATTTTTCCACAGTTAACTTTAAAATGATATTGTTGCTTTAAAGAATTAATTTAACTTGTCTATATATCCAAATGGTGTTTGTGKACACAGACTGCAGGTGACTTTTGAAGAGCTTGTTCTTTTGACTCTTCATTTTGCTTGCACCTCAGCGAGGATGAGAAAAAAAAAGTACGTGAGCAAAGGATTATGACTTCCACTTTCTCTCTGTATTAAATACTTTTGAAGAAGCATTTGGAGTATAGACACATCTCTTGTTTACAGTGATCTGTTAAAACTCTAGTGATTGTGTCTGAAACAGAAAGTGACGCCATTGAACTGTTGGTCATGGCACATTGCTGAGTCTCTTAACTTCCATTTCTTAGCTGGTTAACGTGGCAAGTTCTGCAGGATATAATTGGCCAGCTTAGCTTCTCAGGTGGGGACTGGAAAACAAATACTGCTATCACTGCAGTATTGAAGACTAATTACATGTGACTTTTCTTCATCACATACCTTTATTGTATGGTTTTGTCATCGTATGGTTAGGGTTTCAGTAGGCTTCAAGAAATGGGAGTGTGCAAGGACTGATTTTAAAAATAATGCTAGAATGGAGTGATTATGATTCAGATAATGATGTATTTATTCTGAATGACTGGAAGATACTTCAGACATTGATGTTGCTTTATTTCCATTAACTGAAAAGTCTGCTTCTCTTCAAAAGTCAAATGAAAACATACACAGACTTCATTCCTAAAAAATGGAGTTACTATAATGTTACATATTTTACAGCTGATTTCTGATACATTAATGTTTGAAAAAGGCTGAGATGTTCCTTCTGATGCTCTTTTCAGTTCTGTTTTTGTATGAATAAATTGCTGTTAATATTTGTGTTCAGATTACTCTTTGAAGTACCAGATTTCTACTTTGAAGAATCAGTATTTTCTGTTTTGTATTTGTAATATTTAAAATTATATAATTTTTAAAAGATTCTTCTCATTTAAACGTTTTTTAATGTTTATATTTTTTATTTCTTTTATTCTTTAATATAGGTATTACAGCCTTGTGACTTCTTCTTTGAAATGAAGCGGTTGGGAACTAATCCACAATTTGCTGATCTAATGATTAAATCTCTAACAATAAAAGTAGGTAGATCATGATTTTRTTTTATTTTTTTTACCCTTCATTCTCAGCAAGCTTTCAAGTTTCTTGTGGGATATTTTCTTAATAAAAAAATAAATAAGAGAATAACTGAGAAGGAGGAATTGTTTTCCCATCTTTATCAGGTCACCTAGCTGTTTAGTATTAAAAAAAAAATTGCATTACTGCACTTCTGGGAATCTGAATTTGTATGATATCTTGAAATGTAGAGATGAGCTTGAAAGTGATTACTTATAGGAAGTTGGATGATTAGATGCGAAAGCTCTCATTTAGGTGATCAGAAGGAACTGAGAACCTGAACATGTTAAAATGTGGCTTGGAGAATCAGTCCACAAAAGGAAGGAAAGAGAGGGTCATGTGTGGGATAAAGTGCTTGGAGGATATTTGTCACAATAGATATTTTCATTATTTYGAGTCTGAAAGTAACTGCCTCTTTTCCTTGTACTGCCTAGCATTTCTAATTCTGTACCTTTTTGTTTGTAGGTTTCACCAATAATCATAAATACAGTGATTACCATTACATCAGCCCTTTCTCCAACTACAGAAACAAAAGAGGAAGAAATCAGTCAAATTCCTCCAGACCTGTGGAATAAGAAAGATATAAAAAATCTAAAAATGTGGTTTCTTGAAGAATCAAATGAAAAGGAAGATACAAATCCAACCACTGAACTAGTTCCCACAGGAGAGACATTGAAAATGAATATTGAATCTGTTATTATAACACTTGAAGCTGGAGTTGGTCATCGAACTGTACCAATGCTTTTAGCAAAGTCATCATTTCTTGGAGAAGTAAAAAACTGGAGTACCCTTATCAACCTACATTCTCGACTTGAGCTAGAGGTGGGTAACCCCTCTAATATAGGGAACCCCTCTCTAAAATAGAGAACTAAGCTTTCCGAGGATTACTCAAATAAGTAGTGTTTGTTAATAAGCAATAAAATTTGATCCCTGGATTTGACTCAGTAAACTCGTACAGATACGTGCTGGAATAGTGGGATATTAGGTGTTAAGATAACATGTATATGTAATATATCTTTATGAATATCACTAACTTGTGGTGTGCAGTCTTGCATTTATATTTTATACAGGCTCCCAAATGTCTGTTGTAACAATATTAAATTATGGAATAGCAACCTGTAAAAACTTTTTGGCATATTTAAGTTGTTCGCAATAGAATGTATTAAGCCGTCGTTTCAATAATATTTATCTGTTACCAGTACTGCATTTAAATCTTCAAAATTCATAAACATTATTTGCTTTATTATTTGTTTGCCTTTATTTTGTAGTGTTATAAATGTGCCTGTATTCCAAACAAAAGTTGTATTTTTGAAGTTACAGACCTCTTGTCACCCATTTGGAAAGGGGTCTCTGTTACTGACTTGCATACCTCGTTTATGCCTTACACATTTGCATTATCTAATCGAAATAGAGTAAAAGTGCAGTCTGATAGTATCTCTTAGGGTATCACTTATTAAAGCATTTGTAAATCAAGGTTTTTTTTGTAATCTTTACAGCTTTCCATGATTTCGGTTCTATCCAACTTCCTACATGTTGTATAGATACTAATTGATTTTTGTATTCCATAGGTGCATTATTTTAATGAGATGTTCGGGGTGTGGGAGCCTTTGCTTGAACCGCTAGAAATTGAGAAGACTGATTTATTCAAGCCATGGATTCTTGAATTCAAGGTAAAATTTCCAAAACTAAACCCATTTATTCATAAATAGAAGATATTTCCTCTCTTATAATTTCTTTTAAAAACCCTTTTATTGCTGAGACTAATTTTTGGTTCCTCCCTTATGGTTACTGAGACTTTTTTGCTGTTTTATTGAACAAATACAGCTTTTACAGTTGCCACCAGGGAACATCCATTCTCTCAAATCTTTAAAATAATACTGTCTATTAACTGGCAAGAAGTTTTGATTCCTGTTGCCCTAGATAACCATGATGGCTTCATATCAGTTTCTCTGAAGGCAGTTCATATGGTAAGGGCATGTATTTATTGACGTCGGAAGGARAGACCATTAATCGCATTCTAGAATGTTATTTTGTACCAGAATCCTATTGGAAAAAAAATCTTTTTCTTTTYACTCCATCTTAGTTTTCATTTGAACATAATCTAGACTCAAAGTAGAAAAATATTCGCTTTAAGGAGAGGAGATACTTCCTCTCACACTCTCATCCTTTGTTGATTCTTTACATCCATATTTTTTTTCCTTTTTTTCCTCTTAAACGTTTTTCAGAGTGAAAAAATTCCTTTTCCTAGAACTGTCGCCACCAAATAATCTTTTCCCTTCTGAGATCATTACTGTAGCAAGTTAAGGACCTAATGAAAGAGAAAAGCAGGAAATGAGTGAAACCCTACAGACCTTCTTTCTCATATTTGAAATACAACAACTGTAAATATATCATGCTTTGAAATGTTGAAAGCCTGCAAAACATGTTACATATGTTTTTTCATTTAAATAAATGAAAATATGTAAGGACAGTTTGTTCAGTACTGAGTGTTTGGTTTGGGAATGTATAAAGCCTAAATTTTGGTGACTATTTAAAGAATGGAAAATCCATTAGTATTGTGGTTTTTACACAGTGTTACTAGAGATGAATAGTAAAATATATAGGTGTATTTACTTTTGAATAATGATGTTTAGCTACTGTTCGAGTTCCACTGGTTGACTTACCTGTTTTTTTCCTACAACATTCTTTATTCTGTTCCTCTTCATCAAAAAAAAGTTTGGAAAAAAAGAAAACACATATGTGAAAAGCACATGGTAGGATTTCAAAAGGACTTGCAGCTCTACTCTGAACCAACTTCTTTGCTTCTCATGAAAGAAATGTTGTCAAACTATGTTAGAGTTTATATCTTCTTTGAGTGAAAGAAATTTTTATCACCTGATAAAAATTCTTTAAAAAATTTCCTTTCAGATGAAAAAGAAGGCTAAAAAAGCATTAGTTGAATCTGATGCAGAAGAAGAGAACTACAAAGTCCCAGAATACAAAACAGTAATACATGTTTCCTCAAAAGACCAGCTGAATATTACACTATCCAAATGTGGGCTAGTAATGTTGAGTAACTTAGGCACGGTAAGAAAGATTAATTTTACAGATTCGGAATCGTGTTAAGCAAATATTTGCATACATCATATTCATGAAATTTTACTAAGCATATTTCTGTTTCGTATCTATATTTTGTTTTCTAGGCATTTGCTGAAGCAGCTAGCCAAACTTCAGACATCTTCAAAAAAGACCGAGCACCTTTCGTTATTATAAATTCTTTGGGACTTCCTATCACTGTCTCACCTAGTGATTCCTTTAGTGTCATTAATGTTGAATTTGGAGCAAAAATATTTCACCTGGAAGATGGAGAAAATTTAAATATGGAATACGTCAGAACAAAAAATGAAAGTGACCAGTTCACAGCAATGACAACTCTGAGTAGCAAGAGGTTTTACATTCAAATCTGTAAGTTGCAAGAATCATAAGTCTTTTGAATGTAATATWTTTTTTACTGCAGTTAGATAGTTTTTATTTGTATTCTTAAAGTAATGCAGAATTAAGCTGCCCAAAACTAATAACTCTTCATAACAAAGTAAGGCCTTCGTATATTTGTTCAGAGAGAAGTGTATTAGTGAGGGGAAAGTTTTAAAGGAAAGATTGTTTTAAATAATTTAAAGTACAACTGCAATCAAAGGTACAGCTGGACTGTTTTAATAGTGAGTTCTACAATACACCTTTATATGTTATTTCACATAAGTTTTCCATACTGGACTTGACCAGTCTTGACCTTATGATATATTAATATTTGTATTGATTTTTTTTTTTAGTGGTTTTGATTTTATGTGCTGCACCTTATTAACAAGCTATCACATGTTGTAAATACTGTTATAGGCATTAATTTTATTTGCAATGGCAAAAATATATGAAAAAGTTAAAACTGATGGATGTACTTACTTTTTCTGTGGGACAGAGAGAATCACTGGCAGTTATTTAGCAGTCCCACCAGACTGTCAGATTAAAACTGGTGATTTTACTTTTTTGTCTATTTCACAATTGATGTGATTGTACCAATACAAATTGGATAATACAGAAAAATACTCTTGAATGTACATTTCTGTTACTTAAATACATACCTATGCTCTTTTTGAGTCTTTCCTTTTTCATCTTACAACCACTAGGTCCACATGGTCATTCTACTGTGGAAAAGATTCCATTGACAAAAGTAGGCCGATGTCTTTACACTGTAAGGCATGAGGAGTCGGGTGTTGAAAGATCCATTGTCTGTCAAATTGATACGGTTGAAGGAAGCAAGATGATAACTATACGTTCTCCAATACAGGTTTTTTTTCCTTTTTTTTTTAAATTATAGTAAATGATCCTGTATTCTTGCATAAAATTCTCTAGCCTTACATAAAACATTTTATACAAGTTGAATGATTCAAACAGTTCATATAACCTTACTTGAGATTTTCTTCTATAAACTAAATGTTAATTTTAATATCCTGATTTATGTTAGGTTGATTGATTAGAATATGTAACTAGAGTTTGGTCAGTATCTAGGCTTTGTTTTAATTCCTAAAATCCCTAGACTAGATGTCTCAGTGCAAGGGATGCCTCTATTCCAATGGGAAATGAAGTTATTTTCATTTCAGTCATTTCAGTGGTTTTTTTTTTCCCCTTCTCATGTTTGCATTTTGTTTGCATATAATTTTGATATTTTAGACCACCTTTCACTGTTTCACTGTTAAGTGTGATCACTCTTGTGTGTCATGTGATATAACTGAATGAGTTTCCAGTATATAAAAAAATGATTTCCTTATCAACAGCAATCTGTTTAGAGACTTGAAAGTTGAATATTAATGTATATTAGTAATGGAATACTAATAAAACCAGAAAATCTGTAATCAATGTAGGCAATTCATGTCTTTATGTTAGAATAATCTGTAAATGTCTGTCTAAAATTAGACTTTTTCAGCAAAATTAGATTTTCCATCCAGAAAGATTTGCAATGAAGAATATTAAAAATTAAGAAAAGAGAATAGCCAATTGTGACTCATTCTAGGATCTAATAATCTGATTAAATTATAGCAAAAATACAGCATTAATGTTTGCAAATAATGAAAAAAATGTATGCATGTTATACTATAATGGGTGTGACGGTTAAACCTTAAGTAGGTGTTGTATTTCTCTTGTGTTTTCTGCCATATGGAATTTGACCTGCAAGCAAGCAGTGTCTTTTACATTTTGAAATGAAATATTTTTTTGAAAATTACCAGATCATTCAGGTTTACTTGTCTTCCCTTTTATGGTGCTTTACGTAACTACTGGAAGAGAGCATTACAGCTAATTTATTGATTTCATAGTATAGCCTTTACTGCAAAGTAAAATTTTATAAATGTTACCAGATGCTGTCATCTTTAAATACCTGCACTAGAATTAGAAATAAAATATTAAATAGTGAGAGACTTCTTATGTTGATGTTTAAAGCATCTTATTTTTACTTTTTTTTTCCTATTGTATCTTATTGGTTTTTTTTTGTCTTTCATAGATAAGGAATCACTTCTCAATTCCATTAAATGTTTTTGAGGAAGGAAGTTGTTTAGGAACTGCCTTGCCAGAAAATGAATTCAACATACCTCTGTCCTCTTACAGGTATTTTGTGGCTCCTTCATTATGGAATACATTTGCACATTGCTTTGATTATTATATTCATATAATTATATTAAAAATGGTTAAAATATTGTTTGTTTTTTAAATCAGTGGTTTTAGGCCCTTTTGAAAGGTGCTTTATGATACTGGGACACACTCGTGGTTATCCATTATGAAATAATGTCAAGTGATTTATTTCAGTCTGAAAGGAAAAAAAAAAGGCTGTCTTTTTCTGTCTTTTCTGTCTTTTTTATTTAATAAGATAGAGTTACTTTCTGGTTCACTGAAAAGGTATTTTGGTGAAATCCATTAGGAAGTCAGAAACTGTCTACTAGCAAAAATCTCAAGTGAAGGAGCAGTTGACTGGATTAAAATAATTGCCTTAAAAAAACTGTGTATAAACCAGTAACTTAGTAACTGGGAAAAGGGTAGTTTTCACAGATCTTTGCCTAAGAGTGAATTGTTCATCCAGTTGCTTTTTTCAGATTTTTTTTTTTAACAGAAAAACAGCAGTTCTTGTAAAGGAATTTAGCACTGTGTTTGTAAGAGCTTCCCACACGCCTTTCCCTCCAAAGTTACGTAGAGAATGGGGTAAAAAAAATCAGCTGGTACAATCACAGGAATGTTGTGATCTAGCCTTCCTCCTTCTTCTTTCTTTAAGCAAGATTAAGGCATACAGTTAACTACTGTCAGAAATGTTCAAAAATCCAGACAATAGAATATTTGCATTCTGAAAACACTATCATAACTGAGAAAACTCAGTCTTTTATTAACTGTTTTAAATTTTAATTTACAGRTCCATACTGAGTTTGCAACCCGTTGCCAATGAATGTGGGGTGGATGGAGAATATGATATGTGTGAAGGAATTACATTTGATGAAATTATGAAAAATGTTGATAGCTTAATGCAGAGGAAATGCCAGTCGGTGAAGTCAACTAGCTACTCACTTGTCATCAATATTGTCCCAGTAAAGGACACCTTGACAACTTCATTGTCTGTGGATGACCAATGGGATTTTCCTTATGTTGTGCATTTATGGCCTACTGTTCTTCTCCGCAATTTTCTTCCATATCAAATAACTTACTCTGTTGAGGTAATTCTTTAATATTTAAATTTCTATAGTATTTCTTCTATATTATTGTTCAAGATGAGTGAGGAGTGATGGACTCCACTTGTAGGAGAGAAATAGCATATGTTATTTTTTGTGGTCAAAGAGTGACTCGACAAAGTTCAGTCAAAAACAGACAGTGATAATGAGACTTTATTGCAAAGTTCACCCAGCATGGAGAGGTTGTATCAGAGGAAGGTGTCAGGGAGATCATCTGACTGAGGTTTGGAATGAACTCCCTTGCTTTCCAAACTCTTTCTCAGAGGAATGTGGGGCTCGATCCAGTCCCATTCCCAGAATTGGTCCACAAGGGTTCATAAGTGCAGTCAGTTGGAGCTAGTACCTAGCAAAGTTTCTGAAGGTTTGCAAAATTTACCACACTGTTAATCATTTCTTAGGTGTATCTGTTACACCTAAGAAATCTTTAAGACTAAGGAGTAACCTTGAGAGGTGTCCCTGCTCCAGAGGAGTTTCTGCATTGTAGCCTGCTGCCATGATGGAGAGCTCAAAGCTCTGGGGGTGACCCTTTGTAGTGATGGGGGGCTGATGAAATTTTACTCATAATTTGAATGCTGTACAAGGTCTTAATTAGCACATGACCTGCTAGTCCCTACTTATGTGCTTTTTTCAAGGAGGTCAGGTTGAGGAGGAGAGATCACATCAAGGTGGGGAAAGAGCAGACAGTCACAGTTTACGTAAGCTGATGAACTAGAATCACAGAATCATTATGATGCAATCAATCCATGGTTGGAAAAGACCTTAAATTGAGTCCAACTGTAAACCCATCACCACTCTGCCTGCTGAGCCATGTCCCTAAGTGCCCCATCTACATGTTTCTTGAACACTGCCAGGGAGGACGATTCCACCACTTCCTTGGGCAGTCTGTGCCAAGGCTTCACCACTCTTTCCATGTAGAAATTCTAACTAATGTCTGATCTGAGCCTCCCCTGGTGCAACTTGAGGCCGTTCCCTCTTGGTCTGTCCATAGTTATTCTGGAGAAGAGACCGATTCCATCTCACTGCAACCTCCTTTCATGTAGTTGTAGGGAATGATAAGGTCTCCCCTAAGCCTTCTCTTCACCACTAAATAACCCCAGCTCCCTCAGCTGCTCCTTGTAAGGTCTGAGCTCCAGTCCCATCACCAGCTTCACTGTCCTGCTTTGGACACGCTGCAGTACCTCCATGTCCTTATTTTGGGGTGAGGAGGAGGTCCCAAAACTGAACACAGTGTTTGAGGTGCAGCTTCACCAGGGTGGAGTACAGGGGGACGATCCCTTCGCTGGTCCTGCTGGCAACATTTCTTTTAAATATATTTTATAAATGGATATTGAAAGAAAGTGCTTTTGTAAGAGTAGTAGAGCAGAGAAGCAGAATTGCAAATCTTATAAGGACATGTGTGGTTTTTCTAAGGACATGTTCATTTATTGGATTTAGCAACAGAGTTTTGGTCAAACCCTGATGACATTGTATATTTTTATCTAAAATGTAACATTAAAATGGAATTTTAAGAATGCAACATGATTAAATAGTACAGTAGCCATTTCAGAAAGTTGCTGTGTAAGCTATATCCTAATTTTCAAAGGTACAGAGACAATATATTTGTAAAAAAAAAAGATAAGATAGAAATTTTGATTGTGAATATGACATAAATATGCATTTTTTTTTAAGGGGAATGGGAACAAATATGACACTTTAGAAGATGGATGCTCAGCCCAGATTCACAATGCAGTCTTGGATCAAACAAAGCTAGACTTGCAGTTGATTAACTATCTTGATCAAAATTGGAAAAGTGAGTACTATGTAAAAAGTAATCTACCAGAGATCAGCTTCACAACATTTTACTGCATCACTGAATTGGATAAGACTGAATTGGATATTGCTGTTCATGTGACTTACACAACTGGGCAGATGATCATTGCGATTCACAGTCCATATTGGATGGTAAATAAAACTGGTCGAATGTTGCAGTACAAAGCTGATGGAATTCACCGCAAGCATCCTCCAGATTACAAAAAGCCGCTGCTTTTTTCTTTCCAGCCCAAAAACTTCCTCCAAAACAACAAGGTATTATAGTTAATAAATAGCTGTGTATCATACTCTCCCATCTTGATGAATAAAAGTGTTTTTTACACTTTGAAAGTGATCTATAATAAGGGCATGATAATTAGCATGTGTGTCACAAGTATGTGACACAATACGTTGTCAGATATATTTGATGTGTGAAACCTACAACTGTTTTGTTAGTAAGAATGTTCATTTTTGAGAAAAATAGAGTGGGGAAAGTTATTTAATAAGTGCCCTTATTCTCAATATGAATAGATATCTGTGTTTTTGAAAAGTGAATACTTGCAGTGGTGATTTTTAGTCTGATCCCAAGATGGTTTAAGTTATAATTTCTGTTTTGAGATTGCTCTGCAGTGCTTTTAATGCTAAATGTTACTCATTTCTAGAGTATTATATTGTGTAAATATAATATTTTGGAACAATTTAGAATATCAATGAGAATGTTGATATGGGAGAAATGACAAAGGTCTGTTACTATGACTTACATACTTAGAGATGTGATGAAATGTGGCCTGGATCCTAGTGTGGTTGGTTTCGCTGGACTTAAAATGACTGCCCCAGATAGCCTTAGTKAAAGATACTAAGTGCTGGTAGTTACATCTTGACTTTCTAGTGGAAATATCAGCTTTCAGTATGTTTTTATATAGGTTTATGTGTACATGCATTCTATGTCTGGTATTAAATGTTGTGTSTGTAAATCAGAAACAAACTCGGGATGCTTCTTGTAGGTACAACTTATGGTAACTGACAGCGAACTGTCTGATCAGTTTTCACTGGACACTGTTGGAAGTCATGGTTCTGTGAAATGCAAGAGTCATAAAAAGGAGTATCAAGTGAGTTATATTTGTCTTTCAAAGTTTAGGAATTATGGATAGAAAGAGCATACTTCTAATAGTGTCTTTCAATTCACAGGTTGGAGTCACTATAAACATCAGCAGCTTTAATATTACTAGAATTGTAACTTTCACTCCATTTTTTATGATCTCAAATAGAAGCAAATACAATTTGGAGGTGTCTGAAGAAGGCAAGGAAAAGTGGATACCTATTGTTTTGCAACAGGTAAGCTTGAAAAGGAAGATGTTTTTATTTTTTTCTCTTAAGGGAGAAAAAAGATCAAAACCATGCCTGTTGGGTTCGTGTTGGAGCTCTGTAAAAGCTGTAACTGGACCGCACTTCTTTTCAGTAAGAGTTTGTAGAGTAAACTCATTCTGTCCCATACTTGTCMTGTAGAGCACAGATTCAAAATATTTTCAGATAATAAATAATAAATAGTAGTTCTAATAAATAGTAAGGTTGCTGAAGGCCCTGTGCTTTACTCTGTAAGTCTCTTTACTTAGAACTAKAGGTATACTTAGTGCAAGAAAAAAATCTTGCAGACTAAAATAATCCAGAACTACCTGCATATCTTAAAAAATATCTTAAAGGAGTGTGTCAAGAGTATGGGGCAAGACTCTTGTCAGTGGAGGCCAGCAATATGACAGGAAGCACAGATTGAAACTCGGAAGGGTCCATGTGAACATGAGGAAGAACTTCTTTCCTGGGAGGGTGACAGAGCCCTGGCACAGGCTGCCCAGRGAGGCTGTGGAGTCTCCTTCTCTGGCGGTCTTCCAAACTTGCCTGTGGAGTCTCCTTCTACGGAGATCTTCCAAACCCGCCTGGATGCCGCCCTGTGCTCTGGGTGTCCCTGCTGGAGCAGAGGGTTGGACTAGATGAGCTCTAGAGGTCCCTTCCAACCTTAATCCTTCTCTATATGTAAACATAACTTTGGGGTTTTCTTTATTTGTTTTTTAGGGATTTTTTTGGTACCCTATATTCATGCTTAAGTAACATTTTTTCTGAACTGGTTATGGAAGAGAACTTATGACCAGATTCATAATGATTAAATGGGACTCCTTCAAACCAAATGTTATGATGTAGTGATGATATGGGCTATGTGTTTCAGTATCTTTTCCTTGGTAATAGGTAGATAATGGACTTCTTGATTCCATGGAAAAAGAATTGGGGATGACTGTTAATAGTCTGGCTGGATCAAATTTAGTTTCTTGTAAACTTCATGAAGGTTGATATGAAGCATTATCTGCCTCCGATTATTTTAAAATTCCTGGCTGATGTTAGTTATCATTGTTAATGGTACAATATCTGTTTTTATTATGAATAATACTAAATTCTTTATATTAATAAGAGTATACAAGACGAATGGAATATGTTTTCATATGTGATCGTATTTGCCTTTTGTTATCTTTTTGCCTCAAACCTGGTATGAAATAACAAATATAAAAGTTCTGTGATTTTGATTTATAAAATTCATGTCATTGTTATAGAGAGACTTTTTGTGGAGCTGTACAAAATGATATTCAGGTTTAAGTGTTTAAGTTGATGTAGGCTCCCATAATAGTTATCACATACAAAATYTTTCTTTGATTTTATTTTAGAATAGATTTTATGCCATAAGCTTGCATACTTCTGTCATTTGTTAATGTTCTTACGTTCTCCTGACTGTTTGAATCTACATTGTTTTGTTGATTCCATAAAGTTTCTTATCCAGTTCTTAAATTACTGTAATTCATTTGTACTGTCACAGGACATTTCACATCTAAGCTCTTATTTCTAGTATTCCTTAGCATTTCTKGGTTTATACTCGATGTATCATGTCTAGTAGAAGAGTTGCTAGAATAAATCATTTTGCAGGGAGATAGTATTCTTTGTCAAAACTATTCAAAGGCAATAGTTCTGAAATTCCACATATATTTTTAGAATGTATAGCAGTTTCCCTGTATTGATTATTTCATCAATATGCTTACAGAATTTTCTAAATTATCCCTCAAATCAGTGGGGGACTGTCATCAATGTTTCTCAAATATTTCATAATTGTATCAATTTATTTCATTTATTCCATCCATTCATTTATTAAGTATCATAGGACAACTTTAGACTTTAGGATCACTCCTCCTGTCACTGGAAGATGAAATAACAGTTTACTTCTGTAGTAACAGTAGAGGTTAACAGGGACATCTGTATTCCCTCTTTAAATTCTTCCAGACCCTCACTCCCCAAATTGCTACCTTTCCACAATGTGCCTTTTTTCTCCCACCTTTCCTTGGCAATTCTGTGTTGCGACAGTTAACTCCCCCAAAACTCTGTGGATTGCTCAGCTCTGTGGATTGTTCAGTCCAGTAATCTCATCTGTCATCGAGTAGAATCCAGACTGTCTTGGTTCAGTGCTGGGTATATAGGACAGATTTCCAGGAGCTAGCCGTTGCCATTCTTGAGATATAGATTGATACTGCCTAGCTAAACCAGACTTTTGAATTAGTGCCTCAGATTTCAGTGCCTTCTTAATTATACTCCTTAATTGTTGAGTTCATCACAATTAATCATTAATTTCAGCTGATTTTTTGCCCTTTTTTTTTTCCTCCTAATTCATTTTCTGTCATATTAAGGTTAAGCAGAGTCTCTCCTTCCTCTCTTTATGACTTTTCTTTCTTAGTGACACTCAGTCTGTCTTATCAAGAAAGAATGGAATCCCTTTGCAGAGTCCCACTCGTCTTGGACATATACTCTTTCTSGCATGAAGTAATCTGTCACATATACTGATTTTTGTTTTTAGAACATCCATTTTTCTGCAATCATTGTAAATGACAGCATACATACAAAATCTAATGAAGCACTTTGCAAGCTTATTCAAAGGTTTTGGAAACAACATGTGGTGACATACTCTGTAACTAAAGACATTTTTTTTCCTGTTTTCTGTAATTGTTTCTGTTACTTGTTGTTAAGCCAATCTTTTTTATTTTCTTTGCTTTTAAATTCAAACCTTATTGTTGTTTGGTTCTCTTCATTTCCTCTGAGCTCTTTTAGTTTCCATATTGAGACTGACTTGCTGTATTTTATACTATTTTACAAAACAATTTAGTTTCCTTTGTAGGATACATTTTAATTTAGATAACACCTTCAATCTTGCAGTTTAACTATATTTTTTTCCCTTGTCTTCCTGCTTCCTGTGGTGTGAGAAACAATGGGAAAGGGAACTTAGTGGCATGGTAAGTTGGTGAACTAGTCTTTCACCATTGAAGATTTAATTCAATCAGACATAACGGAATATAAAAATCTAATTTCTTAATATGTGTTGGAGAGATGCTCCTGAAGTTTTGAGTGTTGGAGATGAGCAGTTTGAAATGCAAGATGGTTTATCCAAACAGTATTTGTCTCTTGCTGGWCTTTTCATTACATAAAAACCACCCCAGCCTTTAGAAGAATCCAGTGCATGCTTGTCAACACAGTGAGAATTATTGCTAGTCTTAGTTCATTCCTGTGGTAGGACTTCAGTTAAAACTTCTGCCTCTTTCCCTCCTCCACCACCTCCCTAYGCCCTGTCCATTTCATGTGTGAACTGCTGGAAGAGAGATTTTCTGTGGAATTGTATCATCTTTAACTCATAATGGCTGTCATTCAGTTGTGGATGTGAAATGTGAATAGCAGAATGTCTTTTGTGATTTAGTTACCCAAGTTTTCAGGTTAAAAGAAAAAAAAGCAGAGATTAGTATGCAGGTATCCTGATTACTCCACTTATTTACCATTGTATTGATGCTTATATATACTTTTTTTTTTTGTCACTGAAGATAAGATTATTTGTAATGAATGCCCTTATGGCAAGAGATCCATGGAGGAAGAAAAATATAAAAAACAAAAGCTTTGTGCGTTGAAATTTCTGATTAACAAGCTGGGCTCTTTTGGTATGGCAGCTCTGCTCAACTTTATATAGTGGATTTTATATAGACCTAAAATTTTTCACTCAGAGCACTGTATCGTCTCCATTTCCTCACTTTGAACTGATTTTTTTTCTGACTTTATTTTATTCAGCTGAGTAGCTGTGAATTTTTAGGTGCTCTTATGGAATTTCTGATCCAGCTTACTTCAGTTTTTGTTAAAATTTAACTAAATGAACTTAACATCTAGCTTGTACTTTTTTTCACTTAATTTAGACTTATTTTTTTTCCTTTTTTAAGTGCATTCCTTTTTGGCCGGAAAGTGATGCCAACAAACTGCTTGTTAGAGTTGAAAATTCTRATCTTCCTGCAAAGAAAATAAATTTTGATAAGCAAGAAAACTGTCTCTTACTGCATCTGGACAACAAGGTAAATGGTTCCTTTCAGAAATTAAGCAAAGCAGCATAAATATGTATTTCACTTCGCCCTCCAAACATTTCTCCCTGTCTGTGCAATCAAGCGTTGCACAGTTATAAAGAGGACAATGTTATGTACGTATATGTGAATGTATATTATTTTGATTCTATCTGTCCTCCTGTGTCTTCCCCACAGTATAATGTAATTTACGCTGGCATTTGTGTACTTGCACTATTTTTAAGATGATGCTAAGTTTCTTTAAAAAGTAACTTTCACTAAATTTACTTCTACGTGTTTCATAGTGTCATCCAGCAGGTAGTTTTTAAATAGCTGACTTTTTGATGGTGATATGTTTTAAATGATGTTGCTGTGTGTGAATGATCCAGAGAAGAGAAGATTTCTCTRTTGTCAACCTAGAGCTTGGGAGTATGGAAATTCTTCATCATTTTAACCAATAATTATAATGTCTGTTTCCTGAAATAACAGTATGATTGGAAAATATTTTTAGAATATTTTAAAACAAGTTGGTTTTTGAAGATTTTGAGCTTATGAATATAAAGTATTATGGATATAATRGTACTTTCAAAAGTGCTATTACTGYGTAGAAGTTACAATTTTAGAAATTCATACCAGTATTATTTTTTTTTGTAATTTTTACATCTGATAGTTTGGAGGAATTATAGTGGATGTTAACCTGACCGAGCATTCTACAGTGATTACCTTTTCTGATTACCATGATGGTGCAGCTCCATTTCTGTTAATTAACCATACTAGAGAAGAATTTATTGAGTATGGACAGAGGTATGTATGCAGTTTTAGTATGGATGTCTGCATGAACGTATGAACTGTACTGTGTGTATTATAAATGTGTCTGCTGATACTAAGTATTATTACAGTATAACCTAAGTGATTCAAAGTTTGGGCTTGACTGCTCTTACACTATTGGCATGTTGGCTGTACTTTTAATTTTTCTTTGCAAGCTTATGGATAGAGCATATGGATTTGCAAAATGCCTAAATTACATACTAAATTAATAAAACAGATGCATCAATATTCCTTTAACTATGTGCAAAAATCAGAGTATCATGTAGGGAGCCATCAAAATGTTACTAGGTAGAATACTTTCACCTCTGTATAGCAAATATTGCTTTTTAGTCTGCCAGCCATCTGTGAAAAGTGTAAATTTGAGTTCTCTGTCCAAAATGCTTTTTCCTTTTCAACTGCCAAAGCAGAAGTTGTCTAAATCTGTTGCAGCTCCCAGAAGGCTCTTGTTTTATAAAATGAACACGATGCTTTGTTAACAAAGCAGTGCCAGGCACTATAGAGCAGTGCCTGCAACAGAGGGTCTATTTCTCTAAGTGAAGAAGTTGTTTTATGTGCAACAGTACTAATAGTCTCTTTTATATGTCCTTGCCCTTTACCTTGTCTTGTAATATACATGCAGTTTTGGAAATGTGTGTATATTGTTTTGTGCAGAAGAGAGGAGTTCTAAATAAATACATTGTCTTAGCAAATCCAGTTCAGATTTAGCTGGGGTGATGGATTCAGTAGTTATGAAAGAGATGATGGAATCAACGGAAAGACAGATGGATAGTTATTTAAATTTTATTAAGCTAGACTAAAACTAAGAAATTAAAAACTGAATTATCTGCAACCACTAAAAATGGGTTCTATCTTGTTTTTATTCAAATATCTGATGCGTGTGAGGCAAGGGTTTAAAAAAAGAGGGACAAATCTTTAAAACTCCCGTTCTTCTCATTACTCTGCACAAAGTCCCTTCTGAGGCACATTGCAGAGACTGGAGYCAAGCCCCTGTTAGTGTGGCTCAGGCTGAGAGCAGCAAAGCCAGATCAGTGCCGTGTGTTACACCTGAGTGCACTATCTGTGTTCTGCTGTCGTGCTGTAATATCTTCATATCTTTGCTACACCATGCACATGCTGTCCTTACTCTGGGATTGTGCTTCGGTGCTGAGCAGTGTATCTGTAGCATCTTTACCTTGTGTCTTTGTAAATGCTGTGCAAACTCTTTGCTCTTGCAGACAGTAAGAGCAGTGTCGCATCTAACTTGGTGACTGAAGGCTGAAGAAATACTAATCCAATTAGGCTTGTAGCCGTCTATCTCTGTATCTCTTAAAGAATATGTTGAATATCTTGCTTTGTTGTTTGAAATGTTTTGAAGTTTTCAGCTTTTTAGCTGTTTTTGAGCATCCTCAGTGTGAARTTTAAATGTAATATGTATAGATCAGTTTTTTGTAATTACCGATATATGGGATTGGTCACCTTCAGAGAGGTATAGAAGACAATCTGTTTTTTTTTCCCCTGTCAGCAAATAGCATAGAAAAAAATATTTCCTAAACAATTGGCTGTGACCACATATTCTCCCTCTAATAATATTTGTTAGATAACAAAAACTGAATTTCCTTTTCCATTTCTAAGCTCCACTCTCTGCTTTTCTTCCACAGTTTAAGTTTTCCTATAAATTACAAACAGAGAAGAAAACGAGCATTTAAAATTTTACTGATAAGCTGTATTTATGGAAGTTTCTGAAACTATATAATAATATTTTTTATTTCTGTGGTAAAGTGGTTTTGTGCATGTGTTACAAATGTATTGTTTTAAGTTTTCATTAAAACTTATTATGTAAGCAGTTCCTTCAACTGAAATTTTAGACCCTATAGAGTCTTTGATCTGAAAATACAATGTCAATGAATATTTTGCATTACTTTTTAGTTCCCTCTGTGAGCTGGAAGATTGCCTTCAGCCAAATAAGGCCGTGTTGTATACTTGGGCTGATCCAACAGGATCTAGAAAATTGAAATGGAAATGTGGAAAGAGAACTGAGGAAGTTAGCCCCAAGGAAGTATGTTTGTTGTGTACAGCTCATTTTAATGCTGATATTCTTCAATGTTCTTTTTTCTCATACATCTGGTGGAGGTGGTTTTCCCACTTCCTTCCAGTAGTTTAGTAATGATGTAAATACTTGTCTGCCACAGGTAACAAACCTATGTTTTGAAAACCGGGGGTATTAATTTGCCTAGTGACGTTTATACTGCCTCTACTTCCTTTTTGCTAGTTGCATATGGGAGTAATTATGTAAATAAAAAAATTGTTTTATGGCCTTTTGCTATACAAGATTAGGTGAACAGCTGAAGTTGAATGTTTTGTGACTGCTGGCCGACAGGAAAACTTTTACGTTCAGAACTAGGTCTCATTTGGGATCTGCTCAATTCCATGGTAGTTGTTGAGTTGAAAACAAAACCCTAGTTCACTTGAATCAGGCCTGTTACTTTGCTTTTCAACGTTTATCTTCCACAACASTTTTGTTTATTCTTTGAGAAGCCTTACTATTCCTAAGTTGCCTTAGAACAAGTGGGTACAGAATATGCTAACCTGTGCACCCTTGTCTTAGTGATGATAAGACCATGATAGCTAATGTCATTCTATCATGATTGCTATTTAAAGAAGTTCCTTAGTTGGTCTTTACCTTAAAAGGAAAATCTATAGATGACTTGTTTGGCATTAGTCACTTTAACTTTTTGATTTTTTTTTTTTTAAATCTGGAGCAAAGGTAAATAAAAGGTCCTAGAAACTTCACTGTCGTTCCTGTAAATTCTGTAATACTTTACAGAAAGAGCCAGATTAAGTTACGGAGTTGTTTATGATGTGATGAACTCTCCAAAATGTCACTTGAGAGATGGATAGCAGTCTCCTCCTCTTACTTTCCCATCATCTCATTGTGTGCAGATGCATGCTTTTGTGCTCATCAGAACCTTCTCTATGCTAATGCAGCTAATAAAAATGACAGAAAACAATATTATCAGAAAAAATATTTTGGTGTTCTGTAACTTGGATCTGTATTTTGGATTTGCATCCAAATCCAAAAACTGTGAGATAAGTGTATATATATGAAATTCTATACAGAACAAGTGAAATGACCAGTCCTACTGGTGACCTCATAAGCATTATCTGCAGTTCCAAATTTTATGTATATGACTGTGGTAAAACTTCAAAATTAAAACTTTTATTATTTTTCTCTGCCTTTAAAAATTGCCTTCTATTTGTGTTCACATTGCAAATACTTTTCCATTTGTTTGCTGGGGTACACTTATTAGATGTCTAAACATTTTCCTTCTCTTGTTTTATAGGATAGAATGGAAATACTCAGCTTGGATAATAGAAAGATGGTGTATCTAGTATCATTCTTTGAAGGCTTGCAGCGTATCCTTCTGTTCACTGAAGACCAGAATGTATTTAAACTGACATATGAAAGTGTAAAAGCAGAGCTAGCAGAACAAGAAATTGTTCTGTCCCTACAGGATGTTGGAATTTCATTGGTTAATAACTACACAAAGCAGGAGGTGTCCTATATTGGAATTACAAGGTAACTTGTGTGCTCTGCAACAGTCCAAAATGTTTAACATCTGTTATTTTTACTAACTGTTTTTTTTCTTGAGAGGAAGAGGAGGAGGGAAAAGAAATCTGATCAAAGATATTTAGAATTAAATCATTATATATTTTTCCTTCATAGTGGAAATGTAGCGAATTCTACATTTATAAATGTATAGAATTCTGTATTGGGATTGATGATACGCCCTTGCAGTTTATTAAGGAAAGCTATACTTCCCTAGTCCAGTGAAAGGATAGTTTTTCCTGTATGGTTTGGGATAGTACATCAGTACGTCTACTGATCAGTCATCAGTAGGTCTACCGTGTGGTTTGTCTCAAGAGGTTTTGGTCATTGGTCACAACTTCCCCAAATTTAAAGGACTGGTGACTAATTTCACTAAATCTGTCCTTTCTGGAAGTGGTCATCTATAATAAGGAGATTCCAGCAGTGAAAAACAATATTTAGTGATTCAGACTGAGACTGAGTGCAGAAAGTAGCTAGCAAAGTGAGGAGCGGTTCCTTGCTGGATTCTCAAATTCTAATATATTAAACTATCCCAGATATTAGCAAGGATGCACATTTGAAAGCCTGCACTAAGTTTGTAGAGTATTGGATAGCAGTACTGTTGAACCTGTATCTTTACATAACTATTTTGATTGAAGTGGGAAATTGTAAAAACTTGCTGTTAACTCATTTTGCATGTATTGCATTGGAAAGAGTGACCTTCTACTTAGAACTGAGGAGGCATAGGGCCATTTAGGTCGTTTACCGTAGGAATGTTTTATGATGTGATTTCTCATTTCATTGTTACGACATACTAAAAGTCATACTAAAACAAGTAACGTTTATTTTGAAATAACTAATCCYTTTCTCCTGTTCCTTTCTTTTATTTTTGAAGTTCTGATGTGGTTTGGGAAACAAAACCCAAGAAGAAGTCAAGATGGAGACCTATGAGTGTTAAACAAACTGATAAATTAGAACAAGAATTTAAAGATTACTGTGAGCTTACTCCTTCGGAAAATAAGATTATTGAGTTGGAATCAAATGTTTTGGTAATATTTAATAGTTCTAACTATTGTTTACATTTGTATGTAGGAAAAAGATAACATAATTATTTTTGTCTCCCAAAATACTTCCAATGAAAGTTGAGATGACTCATTTATCCAGTCCATTTGAGTTTCCTTCTTTATCTCTGTCTGGAAAGACTCCATGAATGTTTGAAAGTTTGCAGGTCATGAGACTAAATATATGCAAAGTATAAGAAAGAAATTTCACATTTTCTTCATCTGATATAACCAGGTGGTTGGCTTTGGTTTGTTTGTTTTAACAGAAAGTCTTGAATTTTTGAATAGCTTATTTTGAAATGACTCAGCTATGTGATTCGTACTCAGAAATATCAAAAACATTACTTCAGAATTTCAACATACAGATGCATTTTTTAGTTTTGTCTCCATTGAAATTTAAGCCAAAACTTGATTGATTTGATTAAAGTTTTGACATCTGACTAAAAAGTCATGAAAGACTTACTGTTAAGTTTTCATTATTGGTTCATTAATGAGAAGTGTAGAACTTAAAACACATCATGAAAAAGCAGTATTTTGAAACACATAGCATGCTTATTTTTTTTTTTTTTTAAACAATACAATAGGTGTGTTTAACTCCTAATGGAAGTAACATGAAAATTCAACAGCCGAATGAGATTCCTATCAGAAGAAATTATCTACCAGCTTTAAAAGTAGAATATAGTTCGTCTGCCCATCAGAAGTCTTTCAGAGTTCAGGTTTACAGGATACAGGTGAGTGTTGACAAAGAACAGGGAGTTACATATAGAAAAAAACCACAAAAGGTTGGAAGGATTAATTTTTTAGAAACTTTGGGTTTTTCTTGTTGTTTTGGAGTTAACCATAGCCACTGGCTTCTGCATCCTGATTCTCAATATTTTAATGGAAATACTACCAAATTTCTTATAAAATTCAAAACAACCAGACACCTAAAAATATTGAGGAATATCCATCTGCCGTTCATTTTCCATGCTCTTTCCTCAATGATCTCTAATTACAAGAAACTAAGAATTTGGTAAAACTTTTTATATTTCATATGTTCAAGTTTTTTTTTTAATATCCTTTGCAAAACTTTTTTTATACCATTTATGACAAAGATTGTGAGAAGCTTTTCTAGATTATTTGATTTGAATAATTCCATTTTTGAAAACAGTTATTTTGAACCACAGTAGTGGCTTTTTCTGCTTTCTAATTAACAGGTAATATATAACTTAATGGAGATTAACAGGTAATATGTAGTTCTTGTGCTTGTCCTGCTTTTAAAATATTTCATGACTTGAAAAGCTAACATGCTAAACCTTGTCCTGTCCTTACCCTTATTAGATACAAAACCAGATTCCTGGAGCCATATTTCCCTTTGTGTTCTATCCTATTAAACCTCCAAAGTCCATCACCCTGGATTCAGGTTTGTTTTTCTGGTTTAATGAAATTTATACTTACAGAATGAAGAGATACTTGCTTTTAATGAAGTTTCACCTTGCTAGTTTTATTCAGTTAAGACTATTTGTTTAAAATTTAAGAGACTTCCCTGGAAAACTAACTAGACAGAACACAAATCTGAATGTTAGAGAAAATTGTTTCCCCATCTCCACGAAGATTTAGAAAAAGACATGTAAATTGTTAGCACTTAGTAGAAAGAATAAAAAACTGCTTCATTTATCAGTATCACATCTTATAAGAGCATCTTTTTGACGTACTAGTTTAGTGTCTGAGTGTCTGAGAACATAAGGCTTAAATCGAATTTGGTTCAAGCCTAAATTGTGCTTTTGGCAGTTGCATGCAAACCGGAACAAAAATAAATAACACAGAAGAAAGGTTACCTGCCAAAAATGGAAAAGTCAAATTGTTGCTAGGCTTGATGGCAACAAATGTGTTGCCTGGTTTATTACTTACATCAGGGGTAGTGAGGTTTCTAGTGCTAAACCTCACTTTTCATGTCTAGTTGCTAAGTTTTTATCTCCTGATTAAAATAAATTGTTCCGTTTATCCTTATGGAGCTTATTTTTAATTTGCTTGAATGCAGTAATGAAACAGTAACCTGACATGCTGTTATCTTAGCTAAGTTACAAAAGAAACTTGTGCCTATGGTAGTCTAAATTTAAACAAGATATAACTTGTCATCTTGTAAATGGTGCCTCACAAATTTTAAATTTAGATTTAGTTTTATCTAAAAGTGCCTTCTAAGTTCTGCACTGCTTGGGCGAAGAAGTCAAAGTCAAAGCGTGGTGTGATGAACTGCTGAGCTTTTATGGAAGAATCTTCCATAAACTCTCTCAGGTCCAAGGCATTTGGAAGACGAGGGTATTGGCAGGAAAGAGTCTGAACTGAGATGAAAAATA
Organism: Nothoprocta perdicaria; assembly: GCF_003342845.1. Taxonomy (NCBI): domain Eukaryota; kingdom Metazoa; phylum Chordata; class Aves; order Tinamiformes; family Tinamidae; genus Nothoprocta; species Nothoprocta perdicaria. Next base: position 1,388,048 of record NW_020456110.1, read on the forward strand.
CTTTCTTCAGAAGCTATGATGATGATGCTCATCCTGAATAGGGTTGATTTAGAGTGCATGAATTTGAAGAACATAATTAATTTATTCTATATTTTTATATCACTCTTTGGAAATATAAATTTATCCCATAGCTACAGAAATTGTACGTGGCTAAGATTATCAACATTAATTTGGCCTTCAATGAAAAATGATAATTTTTTTTGGAGACAAATGAAATAGAATTCTTTTTTGTTCCATTTCATTCTTGATTCCTTCTCCTTTTGATTCCTGCTCTTTTCCCCAAATTAATTGTTTTCCTGTCTCATCCATTATATAATCCTGTTTCATAGGATTGAAAAATATCCTCACCGTGTATGGCTTTTTCATATTAAATGCATGAAGTTTTACACACAAAAACTCACACACATATATATATCGATCATAAAAAAATCTGTGCTGATCTCTTTTTATTTTATAACTTCATAGCACCAAAACCATTTACTGATGTCAGTATTGTTATGAGAACTGCAGGACATTCACAAATATCTCACATTAAGTAAGTATTTTGACATTCCATCTCTTTTGCCATTGATCATTTTTATTTAGGCTTTAAAATGAAAGTAGCAGCAAATATAAGACAATTTTGTACCTATTCATTCTAGAAAAGAAGAGAGCACTTCAAAAGATGATTAAAGCATCATCGCAATTATTATCCATAATTGGGATGTGCAGAGTAAAGTGCAGAGTAAAACAAGCATTTTTAGGAATTTTCAATGTAGATTTTAATTCCTTTTAATTTGGAAAGTAAACTGCATTTAACAATGCTATCCATAATGCCAAATGCTGCTTTTTCAATAAAATACTGCACTTTACAAGATATATGTTTACCTTATACTGCTTCCTTTTAACTAAAAATGATGACTCCCTATAAATAATTTAAAAAGGTAAGTATGTGAAATTAGTGAGTGAAATAACTAGCCTATAGCCTAAATACCATAGCTTGTACTTTATTATTTAAAAGTCTTTGTTTTTTCATAAAATAGTTACTATTTATTTATTTGTGTGCGTGTGTGTGTATGTGTATTTTGTACACAGGTACTTTAAGGTCTTGATTCAGGAGATGGATCTCAGACTAGACCTTGGATTCCTGTATGCATTGGTTGAATTCTTTACACAGACTGATGTCCCCAGTGACCAGGAGGTAAAAACTCTGTTCTGTTGTTTGAAGATTGATACATTAATGTGTATAATTATTTAAACTATATTTAAGGAAAAAAAAAAAAAAAGGCAACTCATTCTTGCATTGCTAAGCCRTCAGCTGAGTGTTGTATCTGGGAATAATAGGAAACTATGAGGTTTTTAAGAAATACTGTTGTTTGAGGCCAGTAACAAGCTCCCCTTTATCCTTATGTTGGTATAATATATAAAAAGGTTTTAAAACCTTACTAAATGAAAATAATGCTGTTAAAATGAATGTATGGAGTCTTTACACTACCTTGTTGATGTTTCCAATAAAAACTTAGAATAAGAAAAGAGTGAAAATAATACTTTCCTCTGAAGCCTGCCAAAAAATATCTAGAAAATAGATTTGTGAGAAAGGGCTAATAAAAATATGAGCCCATCAGAACAAGAGGAGTGGAGAGAGAAAGTTTGTTCACTAATTTTTTTGAGAGATTGCCAAATAGGTAAAAGATAAAATTGACRTTTGCGGATGATCCCAAGCTGGGTGGAGTGGCCGACACTCCGGAGGGCTGTGCTGCCATCCAGAGGGACCTGGACAGGCTGGTGAGTTGGGCAGAGAGGAACCTCMTGAGGTTCAACAAGGACAAGTGCAGCGTCCTGCCCCTGGGCAGGAATAACCCCAGGCACCAGCACAGATTAGGGGCTGACCTGCTGGAGAGCAGCTCCACAGAGAGGGACCTGGGAATCCTGGTGGACACCAAGTTAGCCATGAGGCAGCAGTGCCCTCGTGGCCAAGAAGGCCAATGGGCTCCTGGCTGCATGAGGAGGATGTTGGCAGCAGGGGCAGGGAGGGGATCCTGCCCCTCTGCTCAGCTCTGGGGAGGCCAAACCTGGAGCATTGGGGGCAGCTCTGGGCTCCCCAGGACAAGAGGGATGTGGAGCTTCTAGAGAGGGTCCAGCAGAGAGCGACAAAGATGGTTAAGGGACTGGAGCATCTCTTGTGTGAGGAGAGACTGAGTGAGCTGGGCCTGTTTAGCTTGGAAAAGAGAAGGCTGAGAGGGGATCTGATTAACATGTATAAATACATGAAGGGAGAATGTAGGGAGGAAGAGGCCAAGCTCTTCTCATTGTTGGCCAGTGATAGGACAAGGTGAAATGGGTGCAAGTTGGAACACAGGCAGTTCCATCTCCAGGTGAGGAGGAATTTCTTCCCTGTGAGGGTGCCAGAGCCCTGGCACAGGCTGCCCAGGGAGGCTGTGGAGTCTCCTTCTCTGGAGATCTTCCCAACCCGCCTGGATGCCACCCTATGCCACATGCTCTGGGTGTCCCTGCTGGAGCAGGGGGTTGGACTAGATGAGCTCTAGAGGTCCCTTCCAACCTCAGCCATCCCATGATTCTGTGACATGATTATGCTAAGGAATACTGTGAGGAGAGGGCAGAGGGAGAAGACTGGCTTATCCTGCCCCTGTAGGATGACARGAATTTGTGCATAAGAAACGTAGAAATTAGATGAAATGACATGAAGTGCATGGTGGTTTTCTTGGGTAGTGATAACTTCAGGCAAAATCTAAAGATAAAATCTAAAGAAGAAGTGAAGGGTCTTGGATTTGCCAAGGAACCTGAGCCCGCCAAGTGATATACTATGAAGATATAATGCAGTTCTGAAGAGCCCAAGTCCAAGTTGTTTTTACATACTATACTAAAATGTGAGTTTCGCTGTATGTATGAGACAATGATGACATATTATTAAGTAGAATATGTGCCATTGTTTTTTCTGCATTTTAATAAAAAGTGTTTCTAGTAAAAAATAAAACAGAAAAAAACTGTATGTAAGATCTGCCTAGAGATAGAAGATTCTTTCTGAAAGGTGATTTAAAAATATTTTCTTATCATACCAAGTGAAATGTATGCTGAAAAGGGAAGTTATTTTACTTTCTTTTCCTCAACTCATATGACAAAATTGGAAAAGAAGTACTGATGATCAAGTTTATACAAAAATAAAAACAAAAGGTTTTGTTTTTCCGCTAGTCTGCTGGTCATGGGCAGAAGAAAATGGAAATTGGAGATGTATGATAACCAGAGAAGTGCATCTCTGTAATGGTATTTCAAGCAAGTTAGGAATCTGAATATCTCAATATGATATTTTACAAATTTACAACAAGATTAAGTGGCTTAAATACTCTAAATGTGCAAGTATTAATTTTTGAAACTTCATTCACAGTTGGAACTCTTCAAAAAGGATGTAGAATCTCTGCAAGAAGAGCTGATGAGTGTGTCATCAATGGACACATCACAGATCAGCTTGTATGAGTTCTTTCATATCTCTCCAATAAAGGTATGTCTCTTTCACAGTATGTTCTGCCTGCTCTCTAAAAGGAGGKTTTTTTTTGTCTCCGACAGAATAGGAATTTGAAAAATTGTAGAGGAATTCAAAATATTTTTAAAAGGCTTTTTTTTCTTTCCTTTAGACTTTCCTTCTAATTCTTGCTTAGACATTGTGTTTATTATGTTCAGTCTGCTATGCATTTGGGTATTGGTAATAGAAATAAATATTAGTTTGGAAACAAGATAATGACTGAAATTTTAGCTAAAAAATTCTGAGAACTTCTTAAAAAAAAAAAAGAAAAAAAAAAAGATAAGCAATTCCTAGTTCCTAGTATCTTAAAAGTAGTTGTATGTGTTCAGCTTGAATTACAATATCATTCTGTCACCTTACACGTTGCATTTATATTCTTTGTTTTTATTCAGTCTGATTTCAATCAAGTTTAGAAATGGCATATCTCAAATTTTACCTCTTCTAACAAATTGACAAAAGCAGAAGAAGTATGGTACTTCTGATAGACAGTTTTTTCCACTTTTGTTTTTATTTTTCAGTTACACTTAAGCTTTTCACTTAGTACTGGTGGAGAAGATAGCAACAAAGAAGAAAGAAAAAATGAATTGATACCGCTTCAATCCTTGAATCTCCTACTGAAGAGCATAGGTGCCACACTCACAGATGTACAAGATGTTGTCTTTAAGTAGGTTAAAAGAGATTGCATCAATCTAACTTAAGTTGTGTTTTGTTTTGCTGTGAATGTGTGAATGAGATAATGAGTACCTTTTTACCTTTTTTTCYTTTTTTTAGGTTGGCATTCTTTGAACTGAACTATCACTTCTGTACTACACAACAATTGCAATCAGCCGTTATAAAGCATTACTCAAAACAGGTTAGAATTTCTATTCCTTGAATTATATTGAGTTTTTAATATTAAGTCATTTTCATGCRTGTACTGTTTCAAGTATGCTGTTTGTTTTACTCATTGTAGTGTAATTTCTGCAATATTTTACTAAAAAGATCTAATTTTATTTTAGGCTATTAAACAGATGTATGTTCTTATTCTTGGCCTTGATGTCTTGGGTAATCCATTTGGATTCATAAGGGGCTTGTCTGAAGGAGTTGAAGCATTGTTCTATGAGCCTTACCAGGTAAGAAATTGTGCTGGATGCATATGAAGTATAGCATGAACAATTAATACATGTTTGCCTTAATTTTAGACTTAAAATTGAGAATTTATAGTTACAGAGCTAGGAAATGTAACTAGAAAATTCGGACAGGAAAAAAGAGAGGGTGGTCTCTAACACTTAATTCACAGAAGGCTTTCTTACGTTCCTTACTTCTCAGTAACTCTATTTTTTGCATTTGTCTTTAATCAGACAAATTTTATACCAACATATGTTTATGTTGTATAATGTATATGTATATGTTGGTATATGTATACCAACATATGTTTATACCAACATATAGGCAGCTTTGTGCAAGCTGCAGAGCAGTTTAAAAGGAGAAAAAGATTTATATAATTTTTAACTTCTTATATTTGATAAAACAATTGACAGACACAAAGATATATTCTTCTAATAGCTTTATAATATACATTTTAAGGACAGGTTTTAGATTTTTTTTTTGTGAGGGTGGGAGAGCAGAGAACATTTACCATTTCAAATATTTATATCACTGAGAGGATGTGAAAATAATTTGAAGTGGAATACTGTTTGTATCAATAGTACCTTAAGCAGCTTTTAATTTGAATAATTACTCCTTAATAATTCAGCTGCTATTCAGCTGGGTTTGAAAATTGACCAGAACTCAGTTGACAACAATTGTCTTTAATCAGAATTCCAAAATTGAATTAGGATTTAAAAATAATATGTTTGGGGGTGGGGGGGTGGGGGGGGTGTATGTGTGTATATATATGTGTGTGTGTGTGTGTGTATAAAAAAAAACACTTCTATTTAAAACTTTAAATAAATGCTTTTTTTTCTTTTTTTTAGGGAGCCATTCAGGGTCCTGAAGAATTTATAGAAGGAATGGCATTGGGCCTTAAGGCACTAGTAGGGGGAGCTGTTGGTAAGTTTCAGTATTACTACAGTATTGTACAAGTAAACAGCAGTATAACAGAGTATTTATAAATCACACTGGTATTTCACTTAATCTTTCGTCTTCTCATAGGTGGATTAGCAGGGGCAGCTTCAAGAATCACGGGTGCTATGGCAAAAGGAGTAGCTGCAATAACCATGGATGAGGATTACCAGCAAAAAAGGAGAGAAGCCATGAATAGGCAACCCACTGGTCTACGAGAGGGTATCACTCGTGGAGGAAAAGGATTGGTTTCTGTAAGGAGAAAAAAGAATAATCATTAATAGATTTTATCCAGACAAGAGTATTATACCTTTAGACTGCCATAATCACCACGGAGTCACACCTCTTTATATAAATGCTATTTTTTGCAAATATATTGCCAAAATGGAGAGGTAGTTTTAAAGAAAAATGCATAAGAATTGGATAGAAGGAAGAAACGATGAAGCAGATACCTCTGTTTCTTTTCACTTAYGGTCGATTTGCAATCTTTGAAAGTACTCACTTTGAGGTTATTCACCTTTGAAGTAATAAGAAAATTATAATAATKTAAGAAAATGAAGATACATTTGTTAAATCTCGTTCGTTTCTCTTTGTAGGGTTTTGTCAGTGGCATAACAGGAATAGTTACAAAACCAATAAGAGGTAAGTGCAGGTCTTACCATGTTTTAACTGTGTTCTTTCAACTTAAAATTTTAACACTGGATGAGAGGGATTATAAATTTGAGAATTGTAKAAATTCATATCAAGATTCGATATTCTTGCCTAATCTAATGTACTATTAATGCTGAACTTTGTATTGAGGAAATTGTATTTACATAGAATATGTAATTCCATAATTACATATTAATTACRTTTGCTAACATTATAGTAGTAAGAAAAATGTCAAAATGTTTTATAATAATTTGCTGCTTTTAAAACTTCTAGGAGCCCAAAGAGAAGGAGCAGCTGGCTTTTTCAAAGGTGTTGGAAAAGGTTTAGTGGGAGCGGTAGCTAGGCCTACTGGAGGAATCATAGATATGGCAAGCAGCACCTTTCAGGGCATTAAAAAGTAAGTAAAATAAGTAATGAGGACTGACACATATTGGATGAAACAGAAAGTAGAAGGAATAGATAGTCGTTGTATCATATGAGTGAGAAATTTTTATTCAAATAGTAATTGATATTGCAGCCATGTGTTGCCCTCTGATTTTTCTAATAATCATTTTCTATGTGAGATTGAATGTCTGAGCTAAATTTTTTATTATTTCATGTCTTGGGTACCAAAGGTGTCACTTTACTAATACTTGAATTTAATTTGTATTTAAAATAATTTTTGAACTTTATTAAATATTACAGCTAAAAAAATGTAGGAGAAATGTGGTATGCATTTTAATTTTTTTGCTTTATTCTCAGAGTTGCAGATTCATCAGAAGATGTGATAAGTCTGCGCCCTCCTCGCTTCTTTGGTGAAGATGGAGTTATTAGACCTTACAGACTAAGAGATGGAACCGGGAGTCAAATGTTACAGGTGAAGAAATTGAAAGATAATTTATCATAAAATTTAGCTCAAGTGCCATTTAATTTCATAAGGAGTTTTGTGAAAGACACCATATTTATACCAACATATAGGCAGCTTTGTGCAAGCTGCAGAGCAGTTTAAAAGGAGAAAAAGATTTATATAATTTTTAACTTCTTATATTTGATAAAACAATTGACAGACACAAAGATATATTTTTCTAATAGCTTTATAATATACATTTTAAGGACAGGTTTTAGATTTTTTTTTTTGTGAGGGTGGGAGAGCAGAGAACATTTACCATTTCAAATATTTATAKCAYTGAGAGGATGTGAAAATAATTTGAAGTGGAATACTGTTTGTATCAATAGTACCTTAAGCAGCTTTTAATTTGAATAATTACTCTTTAATAATTCAGCTGCTATTCAGCTGGGTTTGAAAATTGACCAGAACTCAGTTGACAACAATTGAACTTGTTCCACTAAAGTGAAAATCATTTCGGCTGTTAGTTTATAGAGTTTTTATTTTTTATTTGATATAGGTAAACTGCATTTTATAGAAAATAAAGATTAAAATATTGACTAGGTCAATATAGAGTGGGGATATAAAAATAAAAGAGGTTTTGAAATACACATTGAGTAATTCCATTTAGCAATGTGCCAAGAAATGTTGTAGATGTCATACAAAAATTGGAACCAGCACAACTTGTTTTGGAGAATAAGAATTAAGTAGCCTCTTAAGACCATTTTAGGCTGTTGTGAGAATTGCTGCAGCTGTTTCATATCCAGCTCCAATCTGGATGTTTCTGTTCCTTCTGCATCCCACTGGTGTCTTTCCCACGTTGTGCCAGGAGAAGTTCCACGTTCCCCTGTGTGGTTCCTGCCCCACGCTGGTGCCGCCCCGCGGCCCCGGCTGGCGGGGCAGTCCCTAGGCTGTCCAGGTTTGTCCGTGTGCTGCCTTGCCCCGTGCTCTGTGCCGTGAGCACAGCCCTGCAGAGCAGTGTTCCCTCGCCACAGCACAGCTACCCGGTGCTGCCCGGGAACACGGAGCTGCTCAGCTTCTTCCTCCTTCTGGTGCGAAAACGGATTCCAAAACATCCCCTTTTCTGTTTAATGAGGTGTCGTGAAAACAGAGTGTGAGCAAGACAGCAAGTTCACATTCACAATGCTCAGACAGCTCTAATGGCTTTGCATTGGTTTTGCTTCTGAGCTTTGCACAGACTCGCATAGAAGAACATGACATTGGCCATTGTACTTTTAAAATACGTAGTTCTAATTTTTCCTTTATTGTGCTGATGGGCACCGCCACCAACAGTTTGCCAACTTGAAAAGCATAAGGAATAAGGAATACCTGTCATTTTGGGGTGGCGGCTGTCATTTATGAGAAACTAAAGCTGAAAATGGCGTTTTTTCATAGTAATTTTCATTGCTGACAGTTCTGAGTAGAATTGGACTTGAAGTAAAGTTATGGAAAATTCAAACAAGGGTGACAATTTTCAACGTAATTTGTTTTACAGGTGTTAATTGCCAGTATAATATCTTTGATGTCTTAATCTTACTGCTGCAGAGTTAATTAATGCATTTTGTTCTAGAGACATTTCTCTTATTTGCATGAGGCTCAAGAGTATTGCATGTTCCTTATCTGAGGTAGTTCTTGCCTAGCTTAGTATTGTCTTAGAGAAAAATAAGAATAATTTCCCCTTTTGTATTATTTCTGTGGCTGCAGGTCTGTCTGGTGACACGCCTGGCTGCAGTTGCTGTGCCTTGGCACTTTCAGCAGCTCACCAGATTGCATTAAAATACAACTGCTTTTTACATATAGTGCCTGCATATGCTGATCATCTAAAAACAGGGTAGATGTGATGCTGAGTGCCTGTACTGTATCCCAAGTTAACCTGCCACTGCAGAACTGCTTCTTTTGAGGTTTTTATGTGCTTTAATCAACTAACTTTCCAGCTCAAACTGATACTGTTCTGAACTAACACTTCTGCTTTCTTCTTCCCTTATCATGCTCTCAGAAAAGACAGGCCTACAGGGAATGGACTAAGACTCTCAGTAGTAGTGATGATGATGATGATGACAGTTAGGGTCACATGGACTCTTGCAGCTGTACAGGGCCTTTGTCAGATTGTTTTGACCTTTGAGAATTAAATGTTGCTGCTATAATTCTCTCTGAGAAGTCAGCATTGCCGACTATTAGCCTCATATCTTTAAAACTGTGCAAGAATAAAATGCGGGCAAATGAAGTAGATGATGTCAAATGTTAGGCAAAGAGGTAAAGAATATAATAAAAATAGTATCTCTATATAGAGAGTTGGATATTATATATTTAACAATCTAAAGAAATATGAAGTAACACTGTGAATTAGAATTTATTTCTAGATGCAGTTCTCTTAAGTGTATTTAATCTGTTTTTGCATTTACGTGTTTTACAGTTTATATCATAATTTGTTAGATGCAATGCCTTTAAATGTGTTTAGTGTAATGTTATTGAGTTGTACTGTCATTATTGGTATTAAAATGCTGTTTAATTGTTTTATATTCTATTTATTTTATATTTCAGAAGTATTTTATCTGGTTTTCTTAAACAATAAACATGTAAAAAGTATATCTTAAAATGGATTCATCTGTTCTGTTCCAACATTGTTCCTCATGCTTTCTGGAACTGGATCATATACAAACACTAGTTGTCCAAAAAAGCATTTAAAATATTATAATTTTTAAAAGGAACACTTAATATTTAGTTTTTCATTTCTCATTTCTTTTAAGGCAATTTTTAAATGCTCRGTTTATGTATCGTTTGGGATTCTGAAAGACAAGTGTTTGTTTAGTTATTTATGCCTGTGACTATAAGTTACTCCTTTCTTCATCAATCTTTTTTTCAGTGTTGTTTTCATAAAAACAACAACAACAAAAACAACAATAAAAAATCCAAAGAGGTCTGCAATGCCAAACTCTATGCAAAATCACTATCAGCTTGGGAAAAAGGCAGTACTTTTATCAGGCATGTGTAAAGTGCAAACATCCTTAGTTCTTAAATAAGCAAGATGGAGGGAGAAAAAAGGAGCAAAAAAACACTGAATCACCATAATTCTGTGTTCTTCTGTATTGTTTTCTTGTGTAGCTTGACGTGTTGCTTGCTTTAAAATTACATGATTTGCTTATATTTTCACTGGAAAGTGTGAATAGCTTCCCTCCTTTTTTTTTAGTGTATGCATGTATTTCTGTATGAGTAGTTACTGTAGTTAAGAGTTGGCGTTTCCGCAGTAGCTGAGGAATCAGATCGCCCCGAAGCGGCCAGCGCTGAGGAGAGCCTTGGAAGCACTGCCCGTATCCTTGCTCCCGCGGGGCCCCCGCGGCTCCAGCAGCGGGGGGAGGCCCCAGGCAGAGCCGCCGAGCCCCAGACTGCGGGAAGGACCAGGAGCATCCCTGGCGCGTCGCTCCCGCGGCCGCGTCGCTCCCGCGGCCGCACACGGGTGTCCGCCGCAGGGCTCCGCGCGCGGCACTTGGCATTGCGGCCGGAGGTGCATCCCGCATCCCCCTCTTGCTGCGGTGCAGGATGCAGGATGCACCCGTCCGCTTTGTTGCTGTCCGTTGCTCTCGAGCAGGACGCCTGATCCCCAGGGACTCTTTGGTTCAGGTTTTAAATCCCTTCGTTCGACCAGGASAGGCCTCACGCGCGCCGGCAGCGCCAGCAGTTACGCGGGGCGGATTCTCCCAGGTGCCTGTGACTTCCTTGTGCTGGGTGACRGAGCAGGGCGGCTGACCCGCTCCCGGAGGTGCTGATCCCACGTTTCCGGTGCGGAGCAGGGGAAACGTCCTTCTGTCCATCCGCTGCATCTGGGCAGGATGGCAGCTCCCCTGGCTGGTCCATCCACCGCATCCGTGCGGGATGGGTAAAGAAGGGAGCTGGGACAGGATAAAGGGAAGATAAAAAGAACTGGGCCCGTTCAGCTTCCAGCTGTGATACCTCTCTCTGTCGGGAGTGGAGCTTCAGATCCAGCAGCAGTGACTGAGCTCCCATCAAAAACTCCTAAAACAGGAGCTTTGCTCCCTAAAATGATAAGGGGAAATTCTTTTGGAAGTTTGGAATAGCCCCGTTTTGTGTGCTGTGGCTTTCACCAGACGTCCATTCACACGTGGGCTCTGGTTGCTGCTCCCATACCCTTCCTGCCTGGGAACCTGCTGCGTTGCTGGATCCGAGATCCCACTCGCACGGCAGTATCTGGGTAGGGTCAAACACAGGCTGCCGCCCGGCCCAGTGCGTTGTCTCTGTGCATTTACTGGAAGCTGAAGAGAACGAGCAGTTTCAGGAGGATGTGGAGGTCACCCGGCGGGACCCGCAGTTTCCTTTTAGCTTTTGGGGCTGGAGCGTGACTGTTTCTGTGCTGTGGAGATGCAGGCAGTGACTTGACTTGTCCCCGGCCAACCGTGCGCTGGGTTACRCGCTGCCGGACAGAGATGATACGGAGAGACAAGCTCAAGTCTTGCAGCCCAGCCCAGTAAGCTCCTCAGTGCTACAGATGGTCAAAGAACAAGGCTTGGGCTGAAAGCGCAGGAAAGGCCTAGACCTGGAGGCCGTGTTGAGCGCGTAGGTCAGGGATTGGGTTGGGTTGTGTCGGGTCGCGCCGCCCTCTGGGACCGGCAGGTCCCCGTGTAGAGCAGAGGAGGGAGGTTTTTACAGGCTGGTTTGGAAGAACTGAGGTTTTTTTTTTCTCATGTGTCTAACCTAGGACTACCTGGACAACATGGGAGATGCTGTTTGGAATCATTCTAATGTTTCTGTGGGGAAGGTGAATATTGTGCCAGGTTGGTCTAATGAGAATAGCAATTCTGTAGCTATAGAAGGTCACTCCACTTTGAGGTGAGCCAAGAAAGCAGTTTAACGTTGCTGGTGTCACAGCAGTGAGCTGCTATCAGCATGCATAGAAACAGAGAATCATTGGGGCTGGAAAAGACCTCCGAGGTCATCRAGTCCAACCATAAGCCCTTCACATTCATACATCTGGGCAGTCTATGAGGAAATAGTCCAAAATCCAATTCGAAATTTAAAGATAAACTGAAGATGAMGGGAAAAAAAAGGATGGCAGATGTATGTAGCAACCTTTTGAGCAGTGTTAGTCTCCAGAGTTTTTCCRTCCTGATTCGGATGAATTAGCTCAAGGAGGGTATAAAGTGTATTGCGAGTTCTCGTGCCACGCGCAGCAGTGACGCGTGAGGCCCTGCAGCCCCTTGSTCGCGTGCTCTCCTGCTCCTGCCTGGCCGCCCGAGGAGCTGCACAACCCCCGGGATGGGCTTGGGGCTCCACGGTCCCGCTCTCGGCGGGTGTCCGTGCAGAGTGTCCTGGCAGGCTGTGGGACAGCGCGGCACGGCGCTGCCTGCTGAGCAAAGAGCGTGGTGGTGAATTGTAATCGAATGAAATGCGTTTTCTTGACTTGGAGGGACACATATGTGTTGTCAGATTATCTCTGGCCCAGGAACATACAGTATATCCRTAGTAACTTCTGTAATTCCCAGTTCATCGTCTACAAACTCAACAAATCCCAGCGGGGCGCTGCGGTTTGTCCAAGGTAACACAGCAGAAGGGAGAGGCAGAAAGGGGCACCCAGTCCAGCCCCAGCCTCGCCTGCGCTCTGCACGAGGGGCTAGGAAAAGTGGCTCTGCAGGGAACTYAAGGGGCTTTTCGTGCTCACAAAGCTGTACTGGCACTTGCTGCTAAAAACTTCTCACCTACAATCTCTGTTTTATATAGGAGTGATAACGTTTGTGATGTGAAAAGTTTACAATAGTTTTGGTCACTAAGAGAAATCACTGGTGGTGTCGCAGCTTTGAGCACTGAAGTACAACCGTGAACTTGTTTTTTCTGCCCACTGGTGCGTTCCCTCCTACTTGCTCAGCTCCCAAAACAGGTGAATTCCTGGCGGTTTCCATCCTCCTCCATCCTCTCCGTGTCCGTCTCGCAGGGCCGCTCGCGCCGTGGGGAGGGTCCCGTTGGCCGGGCCGGGCCGGGGGCGCCCGCGGTGCTCATGGCCGGAGCGGCGGGCGCTGCTCCGGCGGCCCGTCTGTCTCCCCTGGGTGGAAGTGCGGGACACAGACCCAAAGGGTTTTGCTTCCTTGTTGGTTTTGTGTGCTTGTTTTGGTTATTTGAGCAGTTCCAATCTCCCGCTTCATCCAAGAGGCAGGGAGAGGTTCCAATCAGGAGCAGGGCAGCTCCTGGGTGGAACCTGAATAAGAAGTTTCCAAAAGTGTCTGTAGAAAAGAGAGGGAAAGATGCCCAGGCCTCTCTTTCTTCTCATACCATTTTTTTCCTGCTGAATTCTTCCTCCTCTAGCTCTGGCAGGGCCAAATTCAGGCAGGGACTTAGCGTGGGTAGACCTGACATGTAGTTAGTTGYTGTGAGGCCAGCCGAGTTGGAGGGAGTGAAATAATATAAACTTTCTTGTATGCTGTTTAAGCCTTTAATGCTTTCTTTTTTCCTGGGAAGTATGGAAGTTATTCAAATGTTTGTATATTTTGCTCACTAAATAACCAGCATCTTTGAAGGAAGGTTGCTTTGAAGCATCTTTTTAAAAAAGATATATATTAGAGCAAATGGAGTTCTCTGTTGGCTTGTTTTCAGATTTTCCAGTTTTAGGGTAAGCCTAATTAAACGGACATTTTCTTGCCTTTTTTTTTTCTCAGTTAAAGAATGTAAGTCATTACAAAGCTGATGAATACTCATCATAACATTGTTTTATTGTTGTAACTTGTTTTGTTAACATGCTTTTACAAAATGCTGGAATGTGGTCTCTGCAACAGTGTGTTCATAGGTAACAGTCTGTGGAATCATCCTGGTTCCTGCTAACCTGTTGTTACTTCAGCTGGGAGCAGACGGGGAACGTGCCGGCAGTCGCGCCGCTTTGCCAGGCTGGGCYGCAGTGATGCTGGTTTCATCACTCGCGCCCTGGGAAGTCACGAGTCCTCAGCCTGCCAAGCCAAACCCTCAGTATTTACAATTGAATAATCTGCTCTCATTCGTATTTTAAGCTGGATTTCCTAGTAAGGAAAGTTCTACTACAATATTCACAGAAAATGTRGGAATTAAGCAAGTTCATTAAAAAMCAAAAAAAGCCAAAACCAAATAGAAGTATACGCAGCGTGACCTGAAGTGTGTTTTTTTTTCAGTTTTGCCACCTGCACAATCGTGTGTTTTTGTTTGGAGCTGGGAATAGATCTGTTTCCAGGGTTAATAATTGATATTTTGCAGGTGACTCCACTTAAAGGTCCTTCATATGTTTATCTGAATCTGCATTATTTCTTATACTGACTCTAAACTTAATGGATCAATACGAATTTGGAAAGCGCTAATAATAAATACAAAAATGAGTTTTGAAATATTTTTGGAAATTACAGTATTGTTCTTGGTCCARTTTGGTTAGGGCTAACGTTACCTGTGTCTATAGCTGCATTAACAGAGATGGAGTAATTCTATGTCATCACTAATGTAAGATGTCACAGATCAGTCACATTCTGGCTTTGTGAAAGTAGCCTTTTATTTAAAAGCATGTGGTAATATGCTTTTACGTGGAGAAATATATTTTAAGCACAAAATGAATACACAATACTTCAATAGCATATTCTAAGCTATCCAATTCTTATCTCTTTTAGAAAATCGAAAATGGAAGATTTGCAAAATTCAGATATATTGCCCATGCCATGGTTAACAGTACAGATTTGTTAATGGTAACAAAAAGGTAAACAGTTCCGTCTCTGAACAGTAAGTAGCTTGAAACAGTGTCATCAAAATGAGCGTTTGCTCTTGGTTGGTACGCGGGCTTCCATGTGCCTGGCAGGACGTGGGGAAATGGGGAAATCCAGCTCGGTGCAAGCGCAGCCTTGCCTGGAGCAGCGTGTTCCACTGGTGGAACAGTGGGATTCATCTGTGAATTGGCATCCCCAAGGAAAAAGGGATAACGTGGGGATGGGAAGTCAGGAAGGTCTAGCAGTGGAGTATGGGGCGTCCTGCTTAGATGGAGAGAGCATGGAGCTTTCCTTAGGAAAAAAAGCTACAAGTAGTGTTACTGTTTTGCTATTAAAAAAAGAAAATCGGTAATTTAGGTGAAGCTAAACTAATCCTTTAGGTGAAGGATTAGTTTAACACATAACTTTTAAGTGTTTTACTTTTGCATTGATTCTTACATGACTGATTTTGTTTTGTTGTGTTTAGCGGTGTGTTGTTTGTGACGAAAGGCACGTTTGGGCAGCTCACGTGCGAGTGGCAGTACACGTACGACGAATTTACCAAAGAGCCCTTCATTGTGGATGGCAGGAGGCTCCGCATCGAAGCCAAGGTGTGTGCRTCTTGATCCAGGAGCTAATGCCCATGTCCATCTCATGCCACTGTTTGTGGTCCTGAATTCTCAACACTCTCCCAGCAAGTTGTGCTTGGGAAGGGAACTGACGTTTGGCTTCAGGAATCTCCTGGGATAACGGGGCTCTGATCATTCTGAGCAGAGCGGTGACTTGTGTCTTTCCTAAATGCACTGACTTGTGGTGCTCTTTTTCTTTTTCCTTCGTAAGGTCACACCGTGCATTGTCTAAAGCTGAAAGTCAGCATATAAAATATGCAAAATTCTTATTGTCACAGAAATTCACATGTGTTACACCAGTCCCTCTGCATATACTACACATACAGGGTTTTTTTCCATCTACTAGTGATCAAGCCCTTCAAAAGTATAATATCCATATAAAAATCATAATGAGGTGCACTTATTTTATCCTTCTCAGCTCAAGCTGAGGAATGTTGCCTTCAGTGGCAATGAAAAAATAAGTATTTTTTTCTCTGGTATTTTTTGAAGGGAGAAGAGTGAACCAAATACTGATGACAGGGCTTGCTTATGAAAGCAAGGTACCCATAGAACTAATCCTAAATTTTTGTCAGGATGGAGACTAAATTGCTTTTGAATCAACAAATATACTTGCTTTTTTTTTTCTTTATTTTTAAATAAGCTTCCCATGTAATTAAATGCATGGATGTCAGGGCAGTCTTGACTTTGTATCTGCAAAGAGCAAAGTCATTGTTTTTATTTTTATATATTTTTAATCCCCGCTGCAGAGAGCAGGGGAGGCAGAGCAATGTTCACTGTGCTCTCCCCAGCTGGTTCTGTTGTCCGTGTCCGCACGAGCAATCCCTGCCSTGATCCCGAGTTCCTGCCGTTTCGGGCGGCGCAGAGCAGAGCTTGGSCATCCGCTTGTCAGCAGCGCCCACTCTGCTGGAGAAAAGCTGAGGGAGCAAACCGTGTTGGGCAGAGCCTGCCCTGTGTTCTGGCTGTGCTCACGGCGCGGGCTGGCTTGCGAGCTGGTATTAGTGCAACTGGGGCAACGGTGGAGAACAAAGATCACACGTTTTTACTTACTCCTGGATTTTGTGATCCCACGTATCTGCTTTCCATGCCTGCCTGTTTCTGTACTGAGACTCCCTGGCACGAGGCAGTGTGGGAATGCTCCCGGCCGTGTGCCTTCAGCAAGGAGCAAAGCTCCCGTGGGAATGTGCACGATCAGTGTATGGGCACACGCTGCCTCCAAGCTGCCTCGTGGTAAATAACCTCTTACTTGTCCCGTTTGAAGAAACTAAATTCACTTCTGATTTTTTAAATTCTTTAGGAACGAGTGAAGTCTGTGTTCCACGCCAAAGAATTTGGAAAGATTATTAATTTCAAAACTCCGGAAGATGCTAAGGTAAGCTCAAAATCATAATGGAATTACTGTGCTGTGTTGCACTTGGTACGGAGATAAGCAGAACTGCAGCGTTGCTGGCCTTGTGAGGGCTGCCCAGCAAGGTGCTGCTGTGGTTTGTGCTGCTCCCCATGGAGGTGGGAGCCGTCCCYGCCCGCACCAGCTCGCTGGTGCTCGCAGCGCCGCGTGAGATACGGCTGCTTTCCCACGCTCAGGTAGATGCTTGCRGGAATTCTCATCTTTCATTTACAGCTCTTTAATATTAGCACAAAAGCCTGCCTATTAACCATAATGGCTACTGGTTTATTAGGTTGGATATGGAGAAAAAAAAAAAAAAAAAAAGGAAAGGAAAAGAAGGGAGGCTGCATGTACATTTCCCAGAGATGTTTGTCATCATTTTTTTTCCCCTGGAAAAGCCTGKGCACTGTGGAAAAGCAGGTGTAGCTGCCTGTATGTGGTGTCCCCTGAGCGTCCGTGAGGTGCAGGGGCCTGCGGGGCTCTGTCCAAYAGGGAGCAGCAGGTGGAAGTGCAGCCCTTCACGTGGGGGGCGTGAGGGCCCTCAGGGGCAGCCTGAGAACCCTCCTCTCTTCGTGACCCGCTCCCTTGCCTGTCCTGGCGGCACAAGTATTTCTGTGCCTGCAGATGTGCCCTGTTCGGGCTGTGCGTGGTGGCTTCTGGCAGAGCCCTGTCTTCCTCCAGAGCCCTGTGCAGCTCCACCTATTTCACAACAACAGCATAATCACGTTGGTGTAAATTGTTCTTGTCCATTGTCTTTTATGATCCATCTGCGACTTGCTTTGAGCTCTAGACCAATGTTCAGCATGAGCAAYGATCCTTTGCTTTTATGAAATGCCTTTCACAGCAGACTGAGCCRTCAATCCAGTCACCTTAGCCGTGGTCCTTAGTGTCCCCATGCCAGATCCTGGCATTTAAATATTTCTATCTTCATGCAAAAAAAATGAAGAATTAATACTCTGCAGAAGGATTGCTGGCATTGTGCTAAAACTCAGCTAGGAAAAGGGTTGATGGGGAAGTGTTTGTCCTTCTCTGCRTGGTTTCTACTAAGGAAACATTTTTGTTTTCTTTTTGTCTCACACAGTGGATCCTTTCTAAACTGGAAGAAGTGAGAGAGAATCAGCCAAAGCTGTAATCACTGAAGACAACAAGACATGAAGAACACTGAATCAACAAGTTACCTTCAATTTCTCTTCATCATGCAGAACTATTTGAGCTGTCAATATCAAAACAAAAAGAAATGAAGAAAAGAGGATTTGTGAAACTTTATTATTGTTGCATCAGTGTCCTGGTACATCACTATTGAATCATTGTCACAAAAATAGTTGCTGTTAAAAATGTGTTCAAAAAAAAATCTGTCTACTTTTGACATACTGGATTTTTTTTTTATGAATTCCAGATTTCATTTTTTGAAAACACAGTATAAAGTATAATGTTTTACTTCCAATTAGTTTACATTTGATACTGAAATTGAGCTCTGGAATAATTCTCACGGTATTATACAGAGCAGATGTTTGATTTAAATCCAAAAATAATTTGAATATCAGTATTTAATTTCTGTCTTCAGTTTTCATATCTTATGAGACRTAACGCTGTGTTGAAATTCCAATTTCTTCATCTGGGGAAATAGGAACTTACTCAGCTATTCTTGAAACTCCAGTTCTAAGACGGATGCTGCTGAACGGAATAGTCTAATTTATGTGTATAAATAACAATGGGGATGCTTGTTTAACAAATACCTTTTCCTTTTTTTTTGTAAATGAACAGAATGTGCTATGATAAATTTACAACACAATATAATTTTTAGTGTGAACTTTTTTTATATTCTACTCAAGGCAATATTCAAAGAAAATCTGACAGTTTACAGAAGCATATAATATGGAAAATGAATACATACCTATACCAGGAATGTGAATGAAACCCTATTAGTCTAAATTAACATTATCAACAGATTCGCAGCTTAGTGAGGAAGCCTTGAGGTTTAAGGACACTGTTGTATACCCAAAAATATCCCCTGAATTATGCAGTATTGTGTGCTAAGCAAACTARAATGACTAACAGAATCAAATTTATATTAATAATAAATATCGTATTTCACAGTTGTTTTTATCAACTTTACTTCTCCAATAAAACTTTCTAAGATTCATATCCATAAAGCAGAATTTCAGTAGGGAGAGCCTGAAGTTGTGAGATACTTCTTGCAAGCTGCTGCATTATTGTAAAATCTAAAATGGATAGCRTGCTAAATTGCAACTGTGGTTCCTTAATTTCCTTGTCCTGTTTCTGCTGTTGAGTGACTCTTTATTTGGTAAAAAAAGTACACGTAACATTCCCTTTAACTTTATAATTTGATATAAATTGAATCTAAACATCAGTGAGTTCCAAACTACGGCAATGACTCTGTTCCTCCACTGTTCTGAAACAGGTCTACAACTCAGGTTATGATCATGCCAAAACAATAGAATACTTTGCCTTAGATGAGTTGTGTCCTTAACTGCACTGAGTGCCACTCTGCATCGTTTTTTGCATATTTTTAAGCTGTCACTTGTATCCTGGACCTGATAGTTGCATCTACAGTCTCATGATCCTGATTCCTGAATATTCCCTTAGTTGTCCCCTACTCTCTCCTTCCATCCCTAGTATCATCTGTACAGATGCTGCAACTAACACGTCTGTTWGCAAGTATTTTGCACATTCCCATTTGTGCGACTCTTCAGTTCACTTACTATTTAGCTTCTTCCCACAGAGCCTTTTTTCTGTTGAGTTTATCATCTCCTATTATTTCTTTTATTTTGCCAACAAAGTCCTGAGTCTCAGATCTTGGTAAGTGCTCTTCATTAATGCTTAATCAATGTAATCATTAATGATATAAGGATATTTTAAATGGCAGTGCATGGTTGCAGTTAAACTGCCTTGGAAAAAATAACAATTATCTCAGATTTGCCATTTTGATATAAATTATTTGGATGTTTGCTAACTTAAAAGCCTTAACATGAGAACTAAAAGCATATTAAGTGTCCTGATTCTATCAGGATTCAGAATGTTAAAAAATTAGCATAGACTTACCCACCACTCCCTTTGTATCTTCTAATCACAACATGATTTTATAGAGATCATTTTCCAATCAGCAAATTTTTCCTAAGCAATAAATTATCTTTTCCCTTTCTTCACCCCTTTCTCTCTCTCCATGAAGTTCTGCATGAATTTTGTCATCTGCAATAGACAACTTCTGTTCTTCTGTTTTATTTCAGTGAATACTGCATTTGCTTCCCATAATATAAACTGGATTAAAAATACAGACAATATTGAACTTGGCTGATTATAAACCAGCTAGGGGAGAGGAGAAAGGTATTCAGTCATGCCATTGTGTCGTTTACAGGATTACTGCAGATTTAGATATCTGTTCTGCTCTGCCTCATTCCATATTTCAAGACACACATTTTTCAACAAGAAAGTAGAATTTTATATGTAATATTAATTTTTATTAATGATTTATATGCAATTAACTGGGGGATCATGATAAAAATCAAAACACAGGCATCTAGGTCTGTGCACTGTAGTACTTAAAAGTATACCATGGCCTTTATTGAAAAATATTTTCTAGATGACTGTTAGCTAGATTTACTTATTTTAAGTCATGTAGCTTCTCTGTCATAGTTGTAGTAATTACATTTAGCTATAAGAAAGCAAAGGGAGTATATATATAAAAAATATATATATATAAAAGATGACAACCAATAGTTCTGCTGGATCCTGATTGACTGCCTATGAAAAGTGCTGTAAAATACGCAGGCGCATTGCTAAATCATCTGTAAGTTAAASTGTTTGCATCTCTTTCTGTTCAGCTGCATAGTCACTTGCATGGCTTTCCATTTGTTTTCCCACCACAAAAGAAATTTTATTGGTATGTAATTATAACTTGATTCATTACCTACTGCATTAATTGAATGTTTTACCTGATGCTGTTGTTAATCAGTGTTACCATTATACAGGATTTTCAAGTAGAAAATAAAACAGGACCAAATCCTGTTTCTGAAAAGGTACAGCCTCTGCTGCGAGAATCTCAGTGAGAGCAGAATTCAAAATTCAGTCATTTCTTTGGGTTTATTGTAAGGTCAGGCTTAATTGTCCTTATAATAACTGGACTTAAAATTTGAAGTTAGCATATACGTTGTTTTAATGTGATTTTCTTTTCCTGTTGTTGCATTGAAAATCATAGATGATGTCACATGATCACCACACTCCGTTGAAATCTGTTTTGAAATAAAGTTCTGTAAATGTGGAACTTACTATTTATTACCCTGCTACTTCACAAAATACACTCAAAAATATATTAGGTCTTTTGTTCAAGTTATTTTTAACTATGTATCCGTAAATAAATTAAATGCCACTCACTAGTCAATACAAGATTCGTATTGCTGTGTAATTGTAGTTAAAATTTAGTATTTACAGCACAGTTCTTGAATTTGAACTAAAATCTACAAGTTGCTTAACAAGTCTAAAATGTAGTATGGTTTCAATAAATAAGTTGCATATCTTCACAGGACTGATAAGCTTCGTGGCTTTTTTGTAAATATCTCCATCCAATGCCATATGATATGAACACTGGTATAACTTGTTTTGAGTTTTACATATTTCCTGGTATCATGTTAGCTCTACACTCAAGTGGAATGTCACAAAATAAACCAGAAGCTTTTAATGCTTCTAATAAACAATATATTTATTCTCTGATATATATTTATATTCTGATAAGTAAAGCATCCAATACCAGTGAAGGGTTTCTCTCCAAGGAGCCAAGGCTTATACATCCCTAAGAGTCCATGCCAGAATAAGGTGGGAATTTTTTCTTTTTTCTGTGTTCCATTTGGCTGCATATTATTAGGGTTTTTTTCTTTGCAGAAAATTGTGGGAATCAGTTTTAATTAGAGCCACAGCACAAAACTTTCTGCTAATATGGAATTGTTTGAGGTTGGTGAAGGTTGTTTATGGTAACTCAAGAGCCTCGTGGTTATTCTGTCAGCTTGTGCTTTTGATGCTGAGCTCTGCATACAGAGGGGTGTCACACATCCCTGCCGCGCAGTCACTCGGTACTTGTGGGCCATGGGATCGTCCTGCCTCCTCGTAACTCCAGTGCTGCTTGGGAGGGCTGTGGGCTTGTGCAACAGCCTAAACGTGCTGCTGTGAACTGACTGGGTCAAGGAGGTGTCCTTGGCACCACGCAGATCTAGTCCAACGCTGGAACATGTCTTTGACTTGCCTTTCTTGTTTCCGTCCCCACAACGCTCAGGGGGATCAAGACCATGCATTTCAGAAAAAGAGTTATGTAATGYGGGGAACTCTAGGTGAAAAATGCTGCTAACAGGAATTGTTTGTTTGAGGATATCTTAGGCTGCAAAATCTGTTTCTGATTTTATCAAAATTAGTTTTTCATGAGTCATAATGTAGATTAACATTTTACAAAGAATACTTATACTTTCATACAGAAAACACATTAATCATCTTGCTTCAAAAGCTTATTATCATGTTCAGCTATGCCATTCCTGCCACATGCCATATTCTTTTCCTGTCCAAAATTGAACATAGTAGTCAATAACTGACACCTTTTCCTGTTTAAAACTTTACTAAAGTTTTGACTATTAATATTCTTACTGGTGGATTAGTTTGGAATTATTTGGTCAGAATAAGCAAGTATATGTTATTATATTTTTATTAAAAATATATTAATTTTTGCTTTTGCAGCTGTAAGATAAAGCTAGGTATCTAAAATTCTACTCATAGGAGATTTTTATAAGAGATTTTGACGGTTGTTTTTATGGCAAATCTGGAATAAGAGTTTTTAATATTTTTGTAATACTTTTGAAGGGAAAAGCCTGACTGTTACAACAGCCATAGTATGTTAAGACACTGGAATCCAAGATGGATTTTTGCTGGTTTTGATTTTGCCGCTTCTTGTCCAGATTTTTACTTTCATGGGTTTTGCTTTTTTGTTGTATCAAGCACTGAGAAATACATTTCCCTAATGTTACATTGATGTGATGTTCCTAAAGAGATATGAAATAAATTATTCTAGTCATATTGACAGGGACAGTAAAACGCTGGGAATCTTACCTTTTGCAAAGTTAGACTCAAAATTTATGTTAGCAATGGGCTTTTTAGATGGACAACAAATGTTGATTTGGGTGTGAAATACTTTAGATTTTAAAATGTTCCAAATCCCTACAGGGCTCCAAACTGGGCTCCAAGCAGGTCAAGGATTTTGCATGGCTGGCAAGTTCTCTTCCTTTTTCATTCCATCAAATGGACTGTCTTATAATTTTTTTTCTGTCTAGTTTCCTGTGTAACTGGAGGTTCTGAAGTAATGTGAAGATGTTATGGCAACTTTTTTTTTTTTAACAAAAATTGTCTAGTTTGGGGCTGCATAGCTGCGGCATCAACATTAGGTTGATTCAAATTTCTCAGGGGTGACTTACGGACATAAAATATACATGCACTGACTTGTTATTTTATTCTGAGCTTCCTTCTTACTCCTCTTTGGTTTTCTGTAGTTCAGTAAGTATCACCGTACCTATCTTTTTCCTGGACATGCTGCACTACCGCACCGTTGCCTCAGTGTTTATTATTACCATTTCGTCCTATCAGGAGAAAAAGAAAAAAAAAAAAAAAANAAAAAAAAAAAAAAAAAAAAAAGAAAGCCTAGATATCAGTAAATGTTCTTCTTTTAAAGAAGAGCTTTAAAGGAATTTATGAACAGTCTTTTAGAGCTTACTCCAGTCCTAAAAAGCTGTGATGATTCCAAGTGAATGGTAAAGGTTGAACACTTTTCCTTAAAACCAGAAAGAGCTGCAGCCACACTTTGCTTTTTCTGTACTGCTGTAGAAAATGGACCAGGCTGTTTTATTGGTTAATCATTAAACTTTTTCTATGGACAGTGAAAGGCCAGATGTTCTTTTCACAGGACTGAGCTGTCTACCTGGATAAATGTACACAGACACATTATTCATACTGACAATCATTATAACTTGAGGGTTTTTTTTGTGCTGTTCAGAAACTGTACAGAAATTTATTATGATATTAAAAATTTATTATGATATTATAATAATTCTGCTTGAGGGAAAAAAGTATTCTAATGTATTTATATGCAGTAACAATCTTACCACATTTGGGGGGGCTGAATGGATGTGGAAATACAGAGTTCTACTAAAATAATCTCTGACACTAGTGCTGCTGGCTTAGATGAACAAATGCCAGTGACTTCCACTTTTAACATGTAACTATTAACATGTAACTATTTGCCAGTTTGCAGATGGCAAAATGGTCAGGTCTTTGATGGTGAGCAAAAAGTGACGGAAGTGCTGGCATCTGTAATGGAGGCTTGTATCTGGGATCTGATCATGTTGGGAATTTTAGAGGTTTTGCTGCTATTTAATCTCTGCCTAACTACCTGTGAAGCTCAGTGGCAGGACACTGGACAGCACAGAATGGGGGTTCCTCTGCTCACACCGAGCAATTCAAGCCCCGTTTATCATCACTGGCAGCTTGGTGGATGACCTGTTGTTCCTCCCATGACAATGAACACTGAAGAGGTTTAATAAACACCTTGCTGGTAATAGACATATCTTTCTCCATAAGACAAGAAAGAAGTATATAGGCTACCTRCAAAGATCTTAGTATGTCATTCTGTTAACTGGGGAATATACTATATTAGTGTTAGGCACTTGAACAAAAAGGCAGAAAATGAAAGGGAATCACCAATAACTTTCTGTAATGTTTTCAAAAACATTAATGTTTTTGGCATATCAGCTGTATAAAGAGATGCTGCTAAAAAATGTAGCATATTTACTCACGTGTTTCAGCTACATTGCTCAGAATATTTTAAAGTATCTAGCACCCTAAAATAACACATACTTGTCATTTGTAAGGCATCGTTTGCTAAAATTGTATAAGCTATGATTGTAAATGATAAGTGAAAAAAACCTTAAGCCAGACAGACAGCAGTGCAGTTACGTACATTCTTTTAAATAATATTCTTAATTCCAAAAGGTGTCATAAAAAACCCAGGTGAAATTAGTAATGGAATATGAAATGGGTGGGAATATGAATAGGAAATATGAAAATAGCTTTAAAAAAAGTAAACTTCATAACTCATTACTTCTTCAGTAAATATATCCCCCACTTACATTTCTGTAAATAGCATTTTAAAAGACATTATTTTGTATCAATGCAGACTATACTATGAGTAAATTGCACTCTGTGGATGCAAACAATATCTTCCTTCAAACCAGGTTGAACTCCCTCAGGTTTATTTGCAAGATAGTGTCCTTGACAGCAGCAAAGACGAAGCGGATATTCTCTGTGTCTGTGGCACAAGTAAAGTGGGAGTAGATTACTTTCTCCTTGTCTGGATTCTGATCCTGATACAGCTTCAAAATGAAGTCTCTGGCAGCTTTGACATCTTGTTTAGGTCCTAGTCAAAAAGCATAATTAGTATTTTTGAACATTTAAAAGATGCGTGTTAGGAAAAAAAAAACATGGAAGTATGTGAATAGGCTAATTTTCTATAAAATAATTATAAATCCATAGTCCTTGATGGCATTTTTTCATTAACGTATTAGTGGAGTACTTCTGCTTTCTAATATCTGAGGAACTTGCCCTCTTTAAAGTAGTTTATTGTAACAGCCTACATATCTCAAAGTATACAGCATATCTTTAAAGTTTGTTGTATATAAAAGAAATCAAATTGTTCTTCAAATCCTTTGCATTATACGTATTTTCTTTGGCCAAAACATGCATCTATTTTCACTGTAGCTTATAAGGATGAAAAGAGTTATTATGATTTAACTGTTGGATTCAGTATGATACATTTCTTGTAGGGCAAAACACTGTTTAAGTAATAGGGTGACTGGTGATATTTGTCTCATTCTTTTGACACTGTAGTTATCAGTAACATTTGCTCAGGAAAGTCATTCAGGCTGCTTTTTTATGTTGTACTTCTATACAGACCCACAATGTATTACTATATAGTATGGATTTTTACCACATAAAGAGTAGGATTAATAGACATGTTACCCAGGTCTCCCCTGTGTCTTGTATCTTGAGARTAAAGTGGGTTAAATGGAAAAGATGCTTCTCATCTCTTGGTGTTATTTGAAATGTAGTGTGCTCATCCATTCAAAGAGGGAAGAGCGTAATATGTACATTGGATATCATATTAGACTAAATGAAAATGAATTTGCCACTGTAATGCTAACAGAAGAGCTACAAGAACTGTGTTAAGACCCTGTGTAAAAAAAGAAATAAATATTATATATCTATATCTCTATATATGCTAAATTAGAAGCCAGCAATGTAGGTTTGTATCTGAAAGGATTGCAAAGGACAGGTATCAAGTATTTGGAATAATTCCATTTTCCTTGCCCAATTTAATGGAGAAAAATTGATTGATTTAAATATAACATCATACTTGTGAACAGAGTTCTGAGATAAATGCTTACCTGTGTATTCTGGAAAGTAACTAATTAGATGTGAATACATGATTTTCTCTTCTAGAAGATCTTTTTTGTTCAAAAACAAAATGACTGAAGAATTCAGAAACCARGGGTATGTGATGATAGTTTTAAATAAGGCTTTGCTTTCTTCCATTCGATTCTACAAGCACAAAAATGAGTTCGAAATTACACTCTAAAGAATAGTATATGCAAATCTCATCAACCACAGATCATAAAGTTTTCCTTGGACGCTTGTTTAGTGTTACTTTTACTAAGCACAGATACTCTGGCTGCCTGTTACTCAAGAGTAACACCAAGGTGTTTTCTGCTCATCACTTTGAGTGCTTTCATCACTCACTGAGTTTTGCATCACAACTGAATAGCATGATGATGTATGAAATTCAAGGTAAGCTTCAGCAATAGAAATTATCTGAAATCCTATATGGATTAGTGAGCAGCCCTGGACTGATTGATGAGAGCCTTTCCTGGCTTCACCAAGAGAACACTTCACAGGGCATGGTGGGTCAAATATCTGATATTAGCATATTCTAACATAACTAAAGGACAACGAAGTATCTACTTATCTATACCAGTAATAAAGTGTGGTCGTGCTGTCCCTTTTGAGAGAGCTAGCTAAAGAACAAAAAATTTGGACATAACTGGTAGAAATGTCTACACAAAAACTTGTGATGACAGTTATTTATCTTGGGTAAATACTTCCTAATTTCTAACGTAAAAAATGGCAAAATTTCCAAGACCTGTGGAAAGAAAAACAAAATTACTTACGGCAACCAAAGTTGGTTTTGCATCACGAGAAATAAAACTTTGAAGATGTTCTGGCACTTCAGCAAGTGAATCTTGAAAACTTGAAAAAGTGTTTGGCAGAACTTCCAGCATTAGGGTATACTTTTCATGGTTCAAATAGACCTGGGGGCTTGGGTGCCTTAGATTTTCAAAGGTTTTAAGAAATGAGGAGGAATGTTTGAACATCCTCATACTTCAGGACGTAAAGCAGTCTCAACCGAAAGTAATGTAATTCCTTTAACATGTTTTTCTCTGTTTGGTCACTTTTGTTTTCTTGCATCCACTGCTAAAACATCTGCTACTGGTAATGACAGCTATCCAAAGCAGATGGACAGCTCATCTTACATCTTCCAATCTTGGGAAGGAACTAGACTCTTAAGTTACTGTACCTCAGTTCTCTTGAACTGGTGCACACATGTTAATTATCAAACTTCAGGGACTTGGGTGCATTCCAGAAGGAACAAAACAGACTCCAAAACAAGGTAAGAAGTGGAACGATACATTAAAGGTGCTAAACATTCGATACAATTTAGAGCTTTGGGGGAATCTGTCAGTTAAAACAGCAGTGATTTAATGAATTTGATACACAAAGAGAAGAGGTTGTTCACTGAAACCACAGTATAACAAATCTTTGGTTTGTGTACAGCATGTATCAAGATGACAAAAAGAATCTAGCGTAGCAGTGTAGTCTACTGGCTTTATATTTGGTATTTCCTAGAAAGAGTTTCTCAATATACTTGTGGGTATGTGTGTGTGTGTTTAAGTTAATTTGTGAAATACATGTGTCTGCTCTCTTACAAAAATATGCATCTTTTCTCTGTACCAAATTAAGATACATCAACTTCTTACCTCATTGTCACATTCTGCCAAGACTTGATCATATTCACTTAATGCAACTAAGAAAATGATGGAAGTAACACTTTCAAAACAATGAATCCACTTCCTCCTTTCAGATCTTTGGCCACCTACATCCACCATCCTGTTAAAAGAGAAATACAGTTCACATTTTTTATTGTTTTCTTAAGATGCATTAAATATTAGCAAAACACCCTCTAACAGCTTGCCTACTTGAGACATACAAATGATAAGGAATATATCTTTGTATGTTATGTTCAATATTCAAACTTGATTCACTTGAAGTGTCACAACTTCCACTGTAGTTTAGTGTAGATATATGACACATGTATGCCATCTTGAGAGACAATAATGCTGGTTCTTTAAGTGCTGCCGTTAGTTTTATGAAGGCAGAGTTAAGTCTGTTCAGTTTGGCACTCCACATACTCCAAAATTAAAAATATGCACAAAAATGACCTGTGCTCTCACATTTACATATATCAAATACATCACTACTAAAAACATTCAAAATGCTCACAACTACAATAATTCCATATTAAACTCCTGTAATTTTGCCGATAGTTTCTACACATATTTTCCACATTTTATCCAAGGTAAAATGTCTAGGAAAAAAAGAAAATTGACAGATTTGCTGCTTTGATAATGTGTTATCACAGTAGAATCTGTGTTTAGCTTCAAGCAATTTCATTACAGAAATGGGTAGTTTTGTCAAAGAACATATATTCTTCAAGGAGATACAAAAAAATCTGCCTTCCCTTATAAAAAGCAGGAAGGCCAACTGCTACAGCAGTTTGCCCAGTACCAGATAAGGTGCTTTTAAGGGGTTTTATATCACTTTTTGCCTTCTTTTTTTCTCCCATTTTGGGAGACACATTTACACTAAATATCAGGTCTTTATGCATTATACGCATTTTTTCTTACTCTCCTCCTTCCCTTCATGTTTCTATCTCCCTCTCTTTCTTTGCCTAACTATAAGTTGTCAGTTTAAGGAAGGACTTATCAGGTCTGTTAAGGCCTCTCTTCCAAAAGGGGTGCAGCAGCAACTGTTGGTTCAAAATGGAATTAAAATATTTTCTTGTACTGGAATCCATGCATTTCAAATACCTGCCCTTTGAACCCCTGTAACTCCTTTTAAATTAAACTAACAGTTTGGAATATGTAGTGCTTGGAATACTTTGAAAGGTTTCTATTATACAATTTCAGTAAATCTCAGAAGGAAAGTTTTAAAATACCTGGAAATTACTGTATTAAATTTGCAGGTCAACAACATATACAAAAAGTTTTTAGAATCTTACAACTGAGGTTTCAACAACTGCTTTCATAATATAGCTGTATATGCAGTGATTCATTGCTAAGTCTTACCTAAATATAATGTTTTCTAAATCAAAAGGATACTCGATAATTCCTGTAGTAGGCACTCTGACTCTGAGAACATCTTGCTGAGTTGGCACAAATGAGGGCATAGCAATACGATCAATGTCAGTAAGATAACTGAAAAGTTAAATATATAGTAGAAACAAAATTAATGAGTCATAAATCCGTCATGGAGCTATAAACAAAAAGAACCACCTATCAGCAGTCACTCTAGGGCTTTCTTGGAAGTAGATGGATGGTATTATCTTGCAGTAATAGAGCAGGGTTTATGCAAAAGTAAATTTCACCATTTAAGATAGAGCCAAACTTGTCCGCTGAGTATTCAGCAGCATCTCTTCTGATAGATGTTAGTCAAACAGGAACAAACACAGTTCCCAGTAAAGGTTCTGCCTTGTTTCATGCCAGCAACGGTTACTCTACCCCAAAATAGGCAGCAGAATGGTGATCCGAACAAAAAAATTTAAATCCTAATCCTTCCCATAATATTTACTGATAGAATTATCCTCTGCAATTTTATTTATGATACTAATAGCACATAAAAATGTGAAAGTTTGTTGGACAGAATTAAAAAAAAAGTAATTAATGGAAAACACTGCAAATGTGGATGCTTCAACTTTAAACATTTTTATATGCATTTTCAATGCTTTTAGCTTTTCCTTTAATCACACAGTCATTCCTAATTTTAGCTTCATCAGTTTTCCTTGTGCTTTTCAGAGCTGGAATTAAGATCTAGGATAACGGATTTTTGCCGGGAGAGAAGAGCAGTGTATGCTGCCAGTTGGACATACAGCATCATCTGCAATCTCCCCTCTCACCACGAGAAGGCAACAGTGGATCAACACAAAGTCTAAAAACATGCTCCAAATTCTAACTGCAGGGGTAGTAGAAACTTTGCTTTATTTACACAAAATGAAAGAGGGAGAGCATCAATGCATTCTGCCCTTTCTGCCCAATCATCCCTCAGATTTGGGAGTCGAAATCAAAATAAAAGAAATAAATGTACTGCTTATCCATTCTAACAAGATTTCTTTTATAAATAAGACAATTTCTTCCCTCCAACAATGTAGTGAATTGCTTTTCCAAGGTCAGCTGTAACTAATAGTAAAAAGAAGATGCAAGTAAAATTTAAAATAAAGATAAATTTCAATTTTGGCTGATATCATAGACAGTAAGTGGGGCTAAACTAGATGATAAAACGGCATCTGTCCTTTCCAAGCCAGGAAAACAGAACAAGCTAGAAACTTTTCCAAGCTAGAGACAGAACAGACAAACATTTGTCAGGAATGATTAGGCTAAAGATCCAGGAACCATTTGTTAAGTCTAACTGTAACTGATTAATCTAAATCTTCCTTGCTGAAAATTAAGACTGTTACTTGCAACTTGTCTTTTGCAGACATAGTTAAGTTATTTTCTGTTCTCTCAAGCTTTTTTTTTTTTTTTTTTTTTTTTTTTTTTTCCCCCACAGTTGAAATTTAGGGAAAGCTGGAATAGGAGCATATCTTCATTCTTATTTATATCCTTTACTTTTCAAGTAACTATGAACTGTCTGACCTGCCTACTTGTTGTCAATGTATCTTGTACAGCTGTTCTTCATGATTTTCCCCACAGGAGAATTAGTTATGTACCAGCTGTGCTGACCTCAGAATTGGGAGAGCTAATGGTTTCAGTATGTTCAGAAAGCTGAAAACTAGTTTATTATTAAAAGAATGTTGTTTATCTGAGACCAACACAGGTATCAATAATAAAATTAGAGCAAACCTATGTCTTCATTAACTTTTGTAAAGTCTGAATTAATCTTACAGTTATGCAGTATACTTACTACTTTGCAGAATCTGAGAGCTGGTACTCCCTCCGTCTGTCATAGCACTCTTGAATTCCTGGATCTTCCCAGAGCTTCTTGATTGCTTCAACTTGTTTTCTTTCCAGGACTGTCACTTTATCCACTTCTACTTCTCTGATCATCTGAACATTATCCTGATCAATTAAACGATCACATTACTGAGAAAAAGGGTTGCTAACAGCATACAAAAMACACTCGCTTTATGATAATCACTTCCACATACACAATTTAGCATCAAAAAGAAACCCAGGAGAAAGGGAAACAATAGTGAGTGTAATCCTTCAAYGTATCTAATTTTTAAGTCAAATGATACTGAGTACTTCATTCTTGCTTGCTATTACCTGACGTAATTTTTTTTTTCTGGAAAGGGTAGCTCTGCTCAATGAAGGATGACCATTTTAAAAATCGCTATATTTTAATCCCAATTCATAACAGCAGTGATTTTTGTAAATGTCTGTTATAGGTCCTTTAACTTCTGGTTGGTTCTAAAACAAAGTTTGGATAAACAAGCACCCTGAGGGAATCATATTTATACAAGGTATCTTTTGCTTAACGGATCTCATTGAGATACAGCCACAGGGCTCTGTGGCAATAATTAATTTTCTYTGCTGTGTATATAATGATATTTAAGAATATCTTTTGAATTCTTGAAAGGTACTGCTACAAAATGCATTTAATTTTGAATTAAATTAACTTATTTGATGTTTGGAACATAAGAGATTGTTTACTGTGAACTTAGTTTCCTTATCCTAATC
Source organism: Nothoprocta perdicaria (assembly GCF_003342845.1). NCBI lineage: Eukaryota > Metazoa > Chordata > Aves > Tinamiformes > Tinamidae > Nothoprocta > Nothoprocta perdicaria. The sequence goes on from NW_020456110.1 coordinate 1,419,944, forward strand.
ATTTTTTATTTATTTGTTGATGCTACATTACTAGCATCAAAATCAATATCAACTATCATCCTGTTTTGAACTGATATCTTCTTTAAAAGYCAAGTAAGTTTTTTTCACTTCCTTGATTTTTAGCTTGAGAAGCAACAAACAGTAAGGCTGCATATAGATCTGTTTTGGACCTGAGATCCTAATCAGAAAAATCTGTAAACTTATTTATCTGCTAGTTCAAAGGGAGATGGACATTGGATAGAAAGCAGGAGTCTTAATGACTCTGTATCTTCAATGATTGGGGGGGGAACAACAAAACACAGCCAAATATCTCAAAAGCAACTTCTCCATGATTAGTTCAAATTCATTTTAAATATTGTAGATCTATAAAATGTTCTGAAAATTCTCTTGAGTTTTCATATTAAGATTCACAATATTGTTGTAACGTCTAGGAAAATTTTCCCTGATTAGAATTATCTTTAATTTTAGAGCTATTCTATTATACAAAAATTAGGATATCTATGTGTATAATAAAATTAAAACCTAAAAAAATTTAACATAACCATCATAACTGCATTCCTACAGTACAAAAAGTTAATCAACTTGAAGTAGTTTATTAACTAAAAATACTTGTTAGAATGTCTTTCTGCTCCTTTGGAGACATTTGGTAACCTATAACATTTTTTAACTTAAACGGGTAAAACTGGCAATATCACAAAACAGGTGATATTGATTGAATAGATCAATATATTGAATAGATCAAATATAGAATAAAATAGAATTTTGCTTACATCAAATACTGGAGACTGATGTAGAGTAAGAGGGGATGGGCTCAACCTGTGAGGTGCATCTGACTGAGGCACTCCGTGTACGTAGGCCCGGGTGTTACAGACCTGGCATTCTCACAATAGCTAGTGCTCATATTTCCACTCTTAACGGGTGAAGTGCAAGTGCAGGATAACAGATTGTTCACAGTACAAGTAACTCTTCCTTCAGTTTGCTCAAGTCACAGAACAGATATTCTTCTCTAGAGCTTTATGAAAAAGTTTCACCTTCTGTGATTTTCAACAGCCAGTATTAAGAAAAGGCTGCAGAAAACACCATTTAAAATGATGATGTATTTAGGAGAAATAAAAGACTAAATTCATGTACTGTTGTGTTAAGCAGAGAAATGCCCAATTAGTCATTTAAGAGATGTGTGCAGGTTTTTTTTAAACTTAAACTACGTTGTTATTGTTCACATTACTACATWGGAATTATTCAACATTTAAATATAGATTGCTCATTTTACAATTTTAATAATGGATCTTTTTACACATGCAAATGAAAACCTGACAAAACAGTGTCATATTGGAATTCTTCAAAATTATTTTCTTGTTAACTTTAAGATGAAAGGTCAGCTTGCTGCATGGAGAGGACTGCTCCTTGACATTCCCATCAAAAAAAGGATTTTGACTGAGGCATATGTCAAATTTCATTTGACATAAAATTTGCATGTGTCTAAGAGGGCTTAACATAGTAGCCRGAAAACCAACACTTCTATAATTTCCTTATGAAAAAAGAAATATTTCATGACTGTTTATATCTGCAAACCTCAGCTACCTTACTAGTTGCCAGTAAAAAAAGAAATCCTTTCTGGGAAAATCATTTCAGTTTATTTGTCATTTCATAGCTTTTAATAAATAGTACTCAACTTTGGCAACTACTCTCTCTCCTGTAATTAAAAAAAAAAAAAAAAAGTTCTTCAGAAAAAAATCAGGTGAAAAATTTCCTAAAGCACTACATGATTTTAGTATCATTCTAGTGATATGTACTGTTCATCCTCATTAAACACACCCATTAGTATTAAAAATTGATCTGGTATGGACTGTGGGCAGATAACATGACACAAAAGCTAGATATATAAAACTTGATTTTCCTTTAAAAACAGTCCTGAAGATAAATGAGTAATCTTAGGAGACAATGTGCTATAATGCAGGTAGGAGCTGAGAGAGGAGATTAGACCTGAAATACACTTGAAGGGCCTTGGAAAAAGTACAAAGTCCTTCAAAACCAGCAGTGAGAGAGTCCTGCAGCTTCTACAGCTGGTCAAGTCAGCAGCAGGAGAAGGGACGACCACTTAGTGCTAATAGCAGATATTCCTCATAAGTAACAATCACAGTCATGCTTGTTGCTTCAGCCTCTGACTAGTGTAATGCTCAAAACAAATTATTTTTCTATACAATTGTGCTAAAGGAAACTGTGTAGCTGACTGTACATCTAGTTTTAAGTAACTTTCATAGTCAAACATTTATATAATTGTAGTTTATTTTCAGATTACTAAATTCTATTCAAAGTCAACATATTTGTTGCAACTGAACAGAAAATTTGCAAGCCCTAGCAAAATTAAGGAAACCCCACATATCCTTTAAAGGCATCTCTTTCCGTGGAAAATAAGAAGCATTTACGATAATTAGATTTTTTTTTTTTTAATTCTTGCATCTACTAGACTAAAGGATTTTTGATGATTATTTTTGTCACTGGTTAAAGCTCTTGAAAGTCTGATAAAATACCTTGCTTTTTTTTACCTTTAATTAAGCCTGTAAAAGGTAACAGAATCATGCTATGTTACACAAGGGTTATGCAGTTTGTATTACTCTTCTACAGAATCTAAAACAGSAGTTACAGAAACTAGTTATTAAATCTTTTCAACACTTAATAATAATCTAGGTTTACACTTCAACAAGGATACTTTGATATTGCCAGCAACATACCTTGAAAGTAGTTTAAATGTCATGAAACTTCATAATAGGATTTTGGCAGGAAGAAATCCTGAGTGTTTCTAATGGACCGAGTCATACTTTAAAACTTTTCCACTGCAACTTTGAGTGCACTAGAAATTTAATTTTTATTTCTCTCAAAGCAGGAGTGGAAGATGATGGAATTCTCACCTRCCACTAAGAAATTGTAGACCAGACCAGAACTACTGTGAAAATACATACTATTGAAGTACAAAAGCAGTAAGTGCTTTCAAGAGAGAACAAATCAAAAATACSTACAATCATTACAGATCTAACCAAAGAACAAGGAGGGGAAATRCAAACCAGTACAAACACGTGTTAACAATGTCAGTTACCGGCTCATTTTTAAAAATGAAATACAAGCAACAAATCAACTGCAGAATTCACTCAATTATAATATGAATAGCATATTATGCTCTCTTTAAACACGGTAAGAACAGTAGAAGCAGCATTACAACTGATGAAGATTTCACATTCAAAAGCCCTATGGTGAAGCTACCTTACTTCAGGAGGATCTTTCTTTTAAACAGACCTCTGCTTTAGGTGGTACGCTTCAGCTAGAGAAAAAGAACACAAGTAGTAAAACAAAGCTAACTTATATTGGAGTATAAAAATATAGAAAAAGACCTCTCTGATCTGAAAGAAAAAGGCTCATGTATGACAAAAGCATGGAAAAGTACTTGGCAAATATATTGAAAATATGTAGCTAAGCTACTTACAATATTAAAAATCTATTAGGCTTTTCAAAATCTATTATACTGGCCTACAGTGGAAATCAAATTTAATCCTGCAATTAAAGACTGGAGTGTACCATAGGGGATACTTTTGAAATCAATCATCAATTTATTTTATCGGGAGGGTTTTTGAATATTACTTTTCTTTCATTTTACACAGTAATATTGCTGGCTAAAAGCAACTTTCTCATATTTTGCAGAAGGGCACAAGCTGAAGGTGGTGAATTCAACCTTTAGTAAGGTCAAATCTTTGCTGGACAAGACATGTATAAAAGTTACATGTATAAAGTTGTCAAATTTTAAATGGAGAAATACATTTAAATGTAGAAATACATTTTATCTTCAACAGTTTTATGTGATGCAGAACACTGATTAATTCAGCATAGCTGCATTTTGGAGAGTCTKAATCTCAATATGTGGAAAATAAAATGTTTCATTCGATCCTTTGCAGCTACGTTTTATCCCTTGGAAAACTGAATGTTAAATCTAATTTGCAAAAAGGAAGAGTCCAGGGCCTGAATTTACTTAGAATTTCTTCACTCATTTGAATAACTTTCTATGAAGATCAGTCTGGTTTGGAGACTTAAATCCTGAAAGTGTGTCCTATATCCCTTAAATAYATTGGTTATTCAGTGTTGGAAGGTAATTAACAAAGAGCAGGGATGTAAATTGGTTCAATAAGCAATATTTATCAACAGATATTTAAGGACAACAGGATATTTAAATTAGCATGCCAGGTGAATAGAAAGTTTGTGACCATTGATAGATTTTGTATCTCATTTCATGTTTACTTTTATAGGGCCACTGAAACGTATACTATCTCTCACTACAGAGTCTATAGAAATACTCAATTAAGTACTTGTTTCCTRCAAGTACCTAATTAAGCCTGCAAGCAGATCTATTTTCTATTATTATTTGAAATTCCTCATGTTTTGCTCAATTTTTGAATTCATTTTCATCTTATTTTTTATAACAGTCCTATCAGTTAATATGGCATATTAAATAGGATACATTTTATCTTTCAAGAAAGAAAATGAGAATACATAGAATGGAAAATTTAAGATTTTATAATTCAGGACAGTTGGTATGGGAGGCTGCTTTTCTCAGGCTGTGTATGATTTCAGTAACAGATGTTTACAAATAACACTTTAAGTTTTACTATGAAGTTATGCAAAGTGTTTTTTGAGGGCAGGGGGGATCTTAAAAAATTATTTGGAACCAAACAGAAACCCAAATGCTTAATGTAATCAACCTCAGTACTAGCAAGGCTGCCTAATACCAAGTTTTGCTGAATTACAACCAGTGCAGAACATAGTTCCTCAAATTTTCATTCAAGCCTGCTATCTTTCTATCTCAATTTCTATTTTTGTAACAATTGCTTGGATGAACACACTGAAAGACGTGTAAGATTGGCTACACAATCACCTATGACTGCTTTATCAAATAGAGTGCATGAAACTACCTTAAAGCTAAGGAAGATGAAGCTGAAAAAAMATATCTGTACTGTACATAAAATGTATGACCATCACAGGGAAAAGGGAAAAGATAGAAGGTAAGTACTCTCAGGTAAGCCTACACCAGTGTTTGTTTCAGTTTTCAAGTGAAAGAACATTCTGAAAGAGGAAAATTAAGAGAGCTGAAAAGATCAGGGGACTTTGAGACTCAAACATTTACAGGTAGGACATAATGTTCTTAAGATAACTAAGTTTTGCTTATTTTGCAGTTTCTCATTTTTCAGCTTTAACAGTGCATTGCTTTATGCATATGAAAAGGCACATTGCCATAGTATGGATATCTGGAAAAGATCTGTAAACTCAACTGAGGACTACATTTTTGCAAATTAAAAACTAGTATCATCTCGGTCCTGTACCAATCAAAAACTGCTTTCCCTTTAAGTCTTGATTACTTCTTCTCTGCTGAGCCTGGTCTGCACGTGGGGCTGCAGTAGGCTTGTGCTSTCAGTTTTGCACCACTGTTACTACCAGCCCATCTCCCAGCTGTGCTAGCAGTGCCAATAGCAGAAAAATGCACTAGCTTGCATTGAGCAGAGCCACCACTGAGCAACACAGTAATAAAAACACCACTGCCTAGAGCTCAGTTAGCAACTGGAATTGGGGAGGTAAAGAGACATTCAGAAGCAAGTCAGATTTTAGGAAGCAAAATGGATGATCTGTATCAAATGTTTTCACCTTTGCAACATCAAACAATTTACAGTCTACCATTAATTATATTTGCTGTTTGTCAAGATGTGTGTTTAAGTACACATACATATATATGTAAATGCTAAAGTTTATGTTTTCAAACACAAAACAGCAAGTTGTTTCTGTATGAATACACACGTGTGGACTAAAATGTATCATCTCATTTGTGACTTTCAAGCCTCAGATTTCCAACACTCCAAGTTTCTAGAGGGAAGAGAGAGTGGAAAAAAGGATCAGTTCAACATCTGATCCTTTTGATCAGATCTGATCCTACATACAATCCCATGGCACTTTATCTTCATTTTTCTACTCTACAATAGACAGAGGCCATTGTTTGGCACCCTGCAAAAACATTTGGGTCACAGCTTGATTTCATGATCTCCATTAGAAATGGTGTGGAATCTTCCATGTGTTTTTAGTTTTGCTTTCCTAAGCACTCCCTCTCACCAGAGAGGGATAGCTCAACAGTGAGATGTATACTCTTTCCCTTATTTACTTTTCACTGTGTCTTTAAAAAGAGGGGACATTGTCTCCTCATTATGTCCTTATGGCAGTAAAAGGCATGTTAAAATTTAAGAGAAGTATTACATTTTTTAATTTTCTTTTGAAAGACAGACTAGGAGAACAGCATGCTCATCTCCTGAAGAATTAAAATGTCTCCCATAAAGCAAGATTTTCCAGTACTCTCTTAATCCAAGCAGACTTCTTTACACACATTATGACGTACATACACTGTGGTAACTTTTCATCTTTGCAGAAAATGTATGAAGTGTAAAAGTCTTCAGGGCTGCTAAAGACAGAGTATAACTTGCAAATGGATCGTTGTTTCCTGTTAATGTAAATGATCATCTGAAATCTTATTTGTAAGATTACGCACATCACTTTCAACCTGCAAAAAATGCTAGCAAGTTCAATGTTAAGAACATACGTAACTTTTCACTTGGGTTGACGCACAATTTAGGATGCCAAGTTTCTTTTTCTTAATAAAAACAAAGATGGGGGAGGAAGGGAAGAGTTGCTGGGCTAATTTGCAAAGTTCTCTTTCCCATTCATTTACAATATTTGTCTCATGAACAGCGGTAGACACTGAAAGATAAATGAGAGATCCAATGAATGAACTGCCCATGCCACTTCTCTGTGGGGACACTAGAAGTTTCCTGATTTTTTTTTGAACACAAGATGGCAAGAGGAAATTCTGCAAAAACTGAACTGGGACTTAAAGTGAATCATAAACTGAGCATGAATTAGAAATACTATTTTGCAGGAAAAGAAATAACCACGGAGTTCAGATGTGTGAGCAGGCAAGAGTACACAGCACAGCATGTTTGGCACAACAAAGCCACATGTGGCAAACTGCTTCTGGCTCTCAGTTCATACTTCAAGAAGGGTGTGGACTACTGCAGTGTCCAAAGGACAAGATTAAATTAGCAATTAGTAGAAACATAGGAAACATGCCCTTTTAGATAAAATTGAGAGGTGAGTTATTTAATCCAAGCATGCAAAGAGTCAATAATCATTAAAAAAAAAAAAAAAAAAAAAAGTTGTGGGGGAGGGAGATGCTGCTTCTGCAGAAGAGAAAAGGAAAAATGGGACAAAACGGCAAGTCCTGGAAAAGACTGTGCAAATGCAAAGACATTGTGCTGAACAATCTGCATTACAGGAAATATTTTAAAACACTGCCAAGAATTGTCGCAAAATGTCTGATGCTGGTATGAATTASTGGGGAGGAAGATCAAAAAGAGTCTCTCCACCTCAGGAAAAACTGTCTCCATCTTTCTGGACAAATATGGCACATTATATATTACATATATGACAATAATATATAATTATATATAATAATATTAATATTGTATTATATACTTGATGGAATATCAGCTAATAATAGCCTTTCCTAGACCATTCATATTTTTAAGATCTGTCATTTTAAGATCCATCTAGTCTACATATTACAGTATTTGACTATTTCTTTAATCTGTGATAACTGGAATTGCAGATTTCAATAACTTGTCTATTTTGTGTCCTCTATTTGGACTACAACACCAATATTCCTGGAGGCAAGCTAAAGTTACACAAGGAAGAATAAATCCTTCATAGAGGCAAGGCTATTATAATAGGTACAAATAAATCTAAACATATTTACCTAACATTCACTCCAACTAGTTTGACTTTGTTCTTTTAGTTTAAAAGCACTGAAAGAAGGTTAGCTTCTGGTAATCTTTCTGAGAAATGAAAGAAAAAAATCATACTACGTCACACTACAATTGGTGTGATTTTCATATGGGTACGTTTCCCTGTGATTATTAATCATACTTTTCTAAGGACAGATAACATCATCAATTGTCTGGCCTCCTTGTGCRTGGTTTTTTTTTTCCCATGATGACTACTACAAAGCTCCTATCTCTATGCTGACAGTTTTGGGAAATCTTCGTGACTCTGGAAGGGGTCATGGAAACAAAACTTTTCATTTGCCACACTAAGAATAAGAAAAAAGATTCCCTATTCTTTCATATTGCTCAATGTATGTATTTAATGTAAGTATTGGCTATACACTAGCAATAGCAATCTTCGTACAAAAACAAGACCTGGTTTGAAAAGCAGCCTAGACCAACTAAACTACCTTCTAACTGGCAGTAATATTCTCAAAGCAAGCCAGGACCAGTTCAAAGGAAAGGTGAGAAAACACAAAATAATACTAACAGATTTTATCACATAATGTTGAAGCACATGTTTGGATGTCAGTCCCTGGGCATCCAGAGACAGCTAGACAATATAAGCTCCTCTACAATGCATTTCAGAATTCCATCCCTGTTTTCTGAGGGGAAGACAGTCTTCAGAACTTCTCAGAAACATTATAAAAGGACTCTTTYGTGGAGTATCTGTCCAACCTCTTAAGAGAGTGATAAGCATATTTTGCTAATCTAAAGCAATCTGCACTTTTACATTCAGATTTCAAATTATATTATGGAAAGAGTTTGGTTTTTGTTTCAACCACTATGCTCAGATCTGTTTTTTTTTTCCCCTCTAATATAGGTTTTTTATTTTCATATTCAGTTAAACCTGAATTCTTATCACAGATAACAACAGTAATCATTTTACTGTTCACACTCATAAGTTCAGCCTCATAAAGGCACTCATATAGTGCCTTTATGTAAACATTTAAAAATGACAGAAATGCCCCTCTAAGGGCAAAGCTGTTCAATTTGCTCTGACCTTCTAGTACAGATTTCACTAGCTGCTCCTTCAGGGGCCTCAAGAACATGAGCTGGTCACCTCTAAGCTTCTCTGCAGTGGGCCAAAATGCAGTAGCATTTCCTCAGTCAGCACAGAAGTGCAGTATGTTTTATATCCTCAGATCAAACTTTTTTCAACTTAGGGGTTAACATCAAAGTGAAAACAAGGCTTCTGTAGCAGTAGCACCAAGACTATTTAGCAAGATAGTATCTTCTCTCTGCTCCTCTCTTACCTTGATTACACATCCAGTGGTGAGGGTCTTTTTCTCAGTTACAATATACAAAAACAAAACAAAATAAAACAAAATAAAATAAAGTAAAATAAATAGAATAGAATAAAATATTCAGTTATTTAATCTGACTGCTGATTTTTTTGAAATACAGCCAGATCAACATTCTTTATTCCTAAAAGAATAGGTACTATATCCACTTAGCATATTTACTAAAGTTAAACAAAATTGAATAACCTCATTTTATAAAATACTTCATGTCATTTAATTCAACTTTGTTACTATAACCCCAGAAATCTGGGTAATTGCCAGAAAAGAAACAGGTTTTTGCAGTCTACCATCACTTAGCCCTTGGATACGGCCATGATCTAATCTATTGAGTCAATTTAAGGGATTGCATGTCATGCTTTTTATAGGGAACTGTTCATTTACCTCTGCAGCATTTCTGAAATATGGSTAACTCAATGCAATTTCCCAGTCCACCTTAAGGAATCTAATTTCAGTTTATTTTTCCTCATTTTTTGATCTATTTAGCCTTACAAACAATAATACTAAAATATCATTAAAAGGATATTTCCKCTCCTCCACAAATGGTAAACACTAGCAATCTCACAAGACAGATTCTCCTTGAGATTTCAAGCGGAAATCTGAATAGACATCAGTTAATTATATTTGAATGTAACTGAATTGCTAGCCATTTCTGAAATTGAACAGTCAATGATGTGGATGTGCCCCTATTGGACAGAAATAATCAGGAAGTAAAGCAGTTATCAGATTATCAGAAAGATAAATAGGCAAAGGTTATTTATCTAATTATGTTGTTTTTTTCAAAAGCTAGTAGCTTTTGCAAGGAAAAATAAAGACAGAATGAGTGTAAACTATATTCAAATGTCAAAATACACCATCCAACACTGTAGTAGTTCCACATGTAAAACTGGTAGATTATCTATTAATATTATCTATTAATATTGCACATTAATGTTTGAAATGTATACTCCATAACCCCTCGGAGACTCTTTCAATATCTCAGATGATAGTCTCTTTACCAATCAGTGCTTTTCCTTTGGATCTTGAGTATATTATCAGAAATAATGTCAAGTAGTTGTTATTTATATGAAGTTTGATTGAGGAAAATTTATCATATTATTGCCCACAGTGCACCAAAATTTACAGTTTAATTAGATCACACATAGAAGATACAGATCAGAAATCCATTTAAAAAAAAAACTTTAATCTTTTTTTCAGGATACTTTGGTGGAAGTATGTCATCCAGAACTAAAAAAAGAATTACAAAATAAAGGACAAATAAGCTCTGACATTCCTACCATAGTTCTTCTTGCACAGGTTCTGCTAAATTTCAGCAGTTAAACATATTTAAATCAGTGGAGTTGCAAATAATAGTAAAGGTCAGCTCAGAAGAATCACAGTAAGTAATGCACTAATACACCACTGCTAAAGCAACTGCCATGAAAACTTACGTGACTGAATTCCTCTCTGCATTTCCCGAGAATTCCAAAGAAAATCAATGTAGAGAATTTTGACCTTCTTAACAGAAGTATCTTTTCATAACAAAAACTGTCACCTTAACTGAAGTTGTTTTTCTGATTATCTAACTCTGGAATGTTGGATACAGAATTAGTTCAACAAATACGAAACATACTGTCTGCTTTATTCAGTGAGGGGGAAAAGAAAACAGCAATTAAGTTCAATGTGGAAGATTTCAAGGAATTTCCCTCTGTAACAGCTCTGGGAAGACTTGTGCTAATGAAGTCTGCACCCCTGGCCTCTCAAAAGGCTGGGCTTGATACTCTTCCCGTGGTTGGACACAAATTCTCCTTTGTATATCCTGTTTTTAGCTTTTCCTTCCCCAGGATGCTTGTAACATCTTTCTCTTTTATCCAAAACATGCCAGAGCCTAATTTCCTTTGCACACTCCARCCTCTCTATGTGAGAGAGGCCGTATCCATGGCCGTAAAATTTCACAGGGGAATCACAGAACCACAGAATCATAGCATCCTTAAGCTTGGAAGGACTTCTAGAGATCATCTAGTCCAACCCTCCTGCTCCAGCAGGGACACCYAGAGCACGTGGCACAGGGCGGCATCCAGGTAGGTTTAGAAGATCTCCAGAGAAGGAGACTCCACAGCCTCTCTGGCAGCCTGTTCCAGGGCTCTGGCACCCTCCCTGTTAAGAAATTTTGCCTTAAGTTCCTGTRGAACTTTTGGTGCTTCAATTTGTGGCCGTTTCCTCTAGCTCTGTCAGTGGCCACCACTGGAAAGATGCCACCCCCTCCTCCTCCTCCCTCCCTCCCTTGAGATATTTGTAGACACTGATCAGATGTCCCCTCAACCTTCTCTTCTTCAGGCTGAACAGGCCCAGCTRCTCAGCCTGAAGAAGCCATCCAGCGGGAACACAGAAGACTTCTTGAGAAACTAGACCTAATATTTATAAAAATTATTCCTGCCTCACAAAACAATAAGGAAACAATAAGGAATTAGTCATAGTTCATTAAAAAGATTGCTAAAAGGAGAAAAAGCATTCTTCTAAGAAACATGTTTCAATTTTGCATGTGCCCAAATCAGGAAGAATATTTCCATGGGTGATTTTAAGTTGTTGGCCTTCACACTTCTTCTACCACTGTCTGCAAATGGAGTCTTTCTGATTTGTAGTGGCTACTTGGCTTTCAAGTGGAAAAGCAAGAATTAAGTTCTACAGAGGTAGAATACGTTGATTCCTGAAGGGAAGGAAGCAAATTCATGCAAAAAGTTATGATTAGATAACGTTTGTCTCAAATCAAAACAGAACAAAAACGTTAGCAGCTGACTGAGAGTAGGAAATTTGTCTATGTCTTGGTTTTCTTCCTTGGAAGTCATGAGACTAAAAGATCCAAAAGCCTGTAGTTCTGTGTAGTCCTGGATATACAGCAGACTTCTGGATCAGCAGGAGAAATGGGAGTTCTGTCGAAAGACTTCCTCGGCTGCAGAAGAGTTTCAATTAGTGAATTTGTGGTCCAGAAGCAGAATAAATCAGCCATCTCAAGTATAAAGATGAAATGAAAAGGTTTTCTGGCAAAGCAACAAACGCAACTACTAACCCAAGAAAACAACTTTGCAGACATTACTTGGATACATCTTATTTCTAAGATGCAGAGATGGAAAACCCCACAATTATTGCAGTGACATCTGACTAGTAGAAGAGGCAAATGAAATATTTATTTACAGATGTGGCATATATATATATATATCACAGTGTTATTTGGGTCGCAAAGATATTCTCTCATCCATGAAGATGAAACAGACAGTTATGTGTATGTCTAACTCTTGCAGTTTGCTGTTAGTTTACTAGTTTACTTTATTTTTCCTAAGTACAGTATGTATGTTTCTCTGGCAGCAGGAGACCGGATGTAGATGATTTAGACACTATGACAGAATCTGGAACATCCCAAAAGAAAACTATCTATCTTTCACACAGCCTCTTGACATACAGAAATGAGAAAACAAGATCTACTGCTTAAGCCTTCTAGACAAAGATTGACCTATAAGCATCCAAACTACCATGATTGCTTTTTGGGAAAAAAGAAAAAAAGAAAAAAAGAAAAAAAGAAAAAAAGAAAAAAGAAAAAAGAAAAAAGAAAAAAGAAAAAAGAAAAAAGAAAAAAGAAAAAAGAAAAAAGAAAAAAAGAAAAAAGAAAAAAGAAAAAAAAAGAAAAGAGAAAAGAGAAAAGAGAAAAGAGAAAAGAGAAAAAAGAAAAAAGAAAAAAGAAAAAAGAAAAAAGAAAAAAGAAAAAGAAAAAAGAAAAAAGAAAAAAGAAAAGAGAAAAAAGAAAAAAGAAAAAAGAAAGAAAAAGAGTGCTTTCTTTGAAATTACATTGTCACTTGGTCTCTTTACACAGTTTCCAGTCCCTGTAATGAACAATGCATTATTTTAGACACAACAAAACCTGACCCACATAAAGAAAATGCATGCTATTACATGCTCTTTTTAGGCACCTTGAATCAAATCACGCATTGTCTCATTCCTAAGATGTGTGAGCATATCCATAATAATAAAGAAGAGGTCACTGCATTTGGAGATACCATGTTAACAGAATTTGAGCAAAATAGGACCTCTGGCCTTTTTAGGTTTCTGCAACAAGCTGCAGCAACAGAAGAAACAAAAGCCGCTCAGTTCCACATGCCAGGTCACAGTGATGTCTCTCCACAGAAGATCATACAACATATGATACGCAATCAGCACTCTATGGAAAACCAACTGGACGTTTTCAAAGTATGTGGCAATGTGCACCACATCTCAGTAATTCATATTCATTATATGTGCCCCTACAAACGTATTTACACAAAATGAACTATTTGCAAAAATGTTTTTGAAACGCACTTTTTTGAGAGCGCTTTACTAAGATTGTAACAGCTCCATCAGAGCTGAGTGTGATTATTTTCAATACAGTTATAAAATTACTGAGAACAATACTGATAAAACCATTTTTGTAATACAAAAGATGACTCTAGGCTTCCAGTTCTCCTGTCTCAGAGACTAACTTTCAATATATCCAAAGGTAAACTGAATGAAGGTCTTGTGGGACTTGGGTTCTGTCTGGATTTTTTTAWCTGGTTGTTCTCATTGTGCACATAACATGAAATGCATTAAAGTGAAGATATTGTTTCTCGCTGAAAATGCTACATACTACTCTCATTTGATCAGTATTACAGGGGAATGTGAAAGAAGTATTTAAGGGAGTTATTAGGAAAAATGTATCTTGAAGTAAACTTAAGCCTCTGCAGGCAATATTTTRAATTTGCTGGATAATTTCCCCTAAAATCTACTTTAATTTATAAGTTATCTTTAACACTGCAGTCTCTAATATTAACTTCTTAATTGTATCACAGTACTACAGTACCACCAGGGCTGGTTCTTCTAAATTTCTCATATGTTCTTTCTTGAAACACTGAACTGACCATCAACAAGTTATAATACATAACTACTGCTACTTCCTGTGTTTAAAACTCTCTAGATCTCTAACAATATCTCACAATCTGCTTTATCAGATTTCCAGTCCATATTTGTAGGCATAATTAATTTGGATGCTGTTGCTATCTGAACTAAAATGACTCCAAGTCTTTTGATGTTCATCCATTAGTAATGCCTGTTTTTAAGGCCAATGTCCTTGGAAGTACATGCCTTCCTACTGAGCCAAGCTGCTTAGCTGTCTAATTTCCTTGCTAAGTGAATTCCTTGGATATTATCTTATGTAGCATTGTATGAGTACACCATGTTGTACAACAGGTGAATGCTGCCAAATATAATACGTCCCTGCCCAAAGAGACTACAGATGAAAGACAGTTCAGACACCTCACAGCCCACATGACTGTGGTGTGCCTGTTACCAGGCTTCAAGGCTTCCTCCTTTTAACCCCTTCATCTGAGGGAGGAGGTTAGACACTACTGTCGATTTCAGCACCCAGAAACTAATCAACAGAAGGCAAGACAGCAAAATGGAAATATTTTTTTTTCTGTTTGAGACATCCTTTATTAGATTGCTTTTAACACAGTTATCCACTAGTGTTTCTCTTCCCAAGCTCTGAAGATTTTGCATTTCTCATGATTTCCATTTATTTATCATGTACCTGGCTTAAAAAAAAATGAAAAGCTCAATAGGCTTTCTTTAAGAAATTACTTCTTTTCATGAAAGATGAATCTTGAATATTTCTTCACTGAAGATTTTAAAAAGGAGAGATGTCAATGCTTTTTCCTCAGTCTCTTCCTTTTTCCTTCCCCCTGCTTTCTCAAGTATGGGAAATGATAAAACTACACATTTGGGTTGTCTTTTGAGAAACAAAGGGAAAGGACCACAGGCATTTTCATTTCCTTGTTAAGTAAAGATACCCTTAAACAGAGGATACTTTTGGTGTAACATACCTCACAGTTGCACAACTGGTTATCTCAGCTCTCCTAATCAGCACAGGAGCTTGACAAGGAAGTCCTGCTCCCATATTTGAGTTCCTACCCTAATCCAAATTCTATGAAAAATAACCTAGCTCATAGATTCCAGCAAACAGAAACCCACAAGATTCACTAACACCTGGATGGTTTCATACCTCCTGAGGGAAATGCTAGATATTAAAAGATGCTGTCAATTGAACATCAGAGGTGATATAATGCTTGAAAAAGCAGTTATTAAAAACAGTATGACAGTCCATAAGACACATCTTAAATGCCTGTCCAGTTTGTAAATGGTTTTGTGACAACACACGTAGGAAGATCTATTTTCTCTGTCCTGAGGATTATTATTATTTTGAAGAGATATTAAATGAATGCAGCAAGTAATATTTTAGATTCTATGTTTTGTTTAAAWGGGTCTTTTGCCCTAAATGTGCTGTATAAATTGTGAAAAATTATATTAAAAAGTGAGAATATGTGACCTTGTGTGTGACTGCTTAGGCTTAGCATGCAAATCAGCCTTATCATGGGTATTACAAATCCTAGGTAAGGGCTCTAATTGCATTAGTTTGCTCAGCAGGAGGAACAAAAAGTCCCCTTCTGGTATTGCAACACTTCCCAGTGAGAGTCTAGAAAACATTTATATAAAGAAAATATCTGAAGAGTCATAATATTTCTATACTTCCCTCCCAATCTTAAAAACTTCACCCCTTTAATATTTTACATTAACAGGAACTAAATATTGTATGTTAATATTTTACTGAGTGGGAATTAAATATTGCTTATAATGTGGACAGAGGTCATATTTACAAGTAGTTATTTTAAAAATTATATTTACAAATAGAAGACAGTATGAGCCTGTTTTTCTTTCTATATAACTTGTTCAAACTTGTAGATTGCACCCATTACAGGACAAGGGATAATGGGTACAAGCTGAAACCCAGGCAGTTCCACCTCCAGGTGAGGAGGAACTTCTTCCCTRTGAGGGTGACAGAGCAGTGGAACAGGCTGCCCAGRGAGGCTGTGGAGTCTCCTTCTCTGGAGATCTTCCCAACCCGCCTGGATGCCACCCTRTGCCACATGCTCTGGGTGTCCCTGCTGGAGCAGGGGGCTGGACTAGATGAGCTCTAGAGGTCCCTTCCAACCTTGACCATTCTGTGATTCTGTGATTCTGTGATTCTGTGATTCTATATAACTCTTACATAACTATAACTCTTTCTATATAACTACTAAAGACAACAGAATTTTAAGAATATCTTAATGAGAACTGAAGAACTGCATGTTTTATCTATGTCAGACAATAATATATTTTCAGTGTACATGATTTTAGTTTTTTGTCACTCTCTATTTAAATTATTTGGTATCTTTATTCCAGATTCTGTTTTCTTATCCTATTTGCCCTAACTGTTCCAAATTTATAAGCCTGTTATAACTGAATATCCTGCACATTTTATAAGAAGCCTGCTGGACAATAGCTGGGTTTCATGGGTGCTCATTTRTTACTTACTAGTAAACCAAATTTCTTTTAAGAATGGGAAAATATAGTCCTAATAAAGTCACTTTCCACCTATGTGTGTGTGTGCGGGTGTGTGTGTGTGGTGGTGGTGGGAAGTGATATTAAAAACTGTAAATGTAAAAATTCACATCTTATAAATAAAGCTGTACAAGAACTGCCATGGAAGAGGTTGCATGCTGCTGCATCCAACAGCCCTGGGCTCAATCTCCCCTTCATATGATGCAAAACAAAAGCATTGAGCACCATTCAAGAGAAGGGCATTTTCCCAGCCTTTTACTACAGCTGTAAAATCTCTAACAGTGGAGCTATTTTCTAAATGTCACTATTTTTACAATAAATATTTAGTGAATCTAAGGAATCTTAGACCTGCCTCCTTCAGGTGACACTCTAAAGAGCACAAAGAAATTGTCTCTCACACTCAAAATTGTTTCACAGAAGCAGAGATGGGAAAAAGAGACCTCCCACCTCATTTGAGCCTTATTTGAGGTGAGCTTAAAAAAAGCTCACTTAAAACCTTGAGACCTAAAGTTTAGTCTCAGGTCTGCAGGGTACTAAGTATTTCTTAGTATTGTGGCTTTGTATTAATGTAATAGTTCCAACGGAAGGCACTATTTTGTTTGAGATTTTATCTTCTCAGTATATTACGTTTAAGTTGTCCCCATAACAAAGGCAGGTAAGCAACAAAGAGTGCTGAAATGCTTGATGTAGCAATGCCAAAGCCTAAACTACTGATTTCAGACTTTTCTTTATTTTAGAGAAAAGGTCTCAGTCCCTCATGTACTAATACTTTTTACATATAACAAAATGGACGAATTCATCTTTTGCTTTTTCTTCTCTGCCACCTGCCTCCTTATAAATTCTCTGCAGCTCCTGTTGTATGCCAGACTCCTCTCATCTACAGAGAAAGAGTTTTTGTAAAAGGAATCACTCACAAATATACCACTGATGATATAACACATCTGAATTTCCAAAAATCTTTCAGTAAAACCCTTAAATAAATGCTGTTAGAGCTAACAAATTATCACAAAGGAAGTATAGGAAAGTAATCTTCTGGATTATTATTCTTTTATTTTAATATATGCATTAGAATAAAATCTGTTAAAAGAAAATAAAAGCGGAGTTTAGGTTGRTGGCCAGTCTTCACAGAAACCAGTGTTCATTAGTCCATTTAATCAAGTATCTGTTACTGCAATCCACAAATACCCTAAAAGGAGGTTTTTTGAGGAGGAGAATGAAAGAAAACGAACATTCAGGTAACAAAGCTGAATATAACACAAAATTAATTGTGATAGTCAAGCTAAAGCTGACATTGAGTAAGTGAAGAAAATTACACTATCAAGTAACTGGAAAATAAACTGACAGATCAAACTGAAAAATAAAAAAGAAAAAAAAAAGTCATGAGTATCACTCCTTGGTGCAACTAGATGAACATTATCATCGCGCTGCTTCAAAAGTCCTACAACACCCAGGGACTGGAAAGTCTCATTTTAATGAACCAGTATAATCATACCCTGATTGCCACAATCTTTCCCTTGAGCTCACTGGTAAGCAATGTACCAATACAGAATATTTGTACTGTGCTGACCTTTGGCTTTACGTGGTAAAACAAGTTTTATGATCTTTTGTGGGATTCAACTAGCTCCATTTGATTGACCACTTACTGGTCTGTAAAAAAACAAATTGTAAATGACTCCCTCCACAGCCACACAGCTGTAATGGAAACATGTAGCTTACTGCCAGTGACTGTTCTTTGAATTTTCCAGGGTCTGAATCAGAATTATTTTTAAGCATTCATATAAGCAATGACTTTGAATTTTTAATATATAATCACTCACTCACGGCTCTTCAAAGTAGGTTTTCATTTCACCAGCGTGCCTTATACAATAAAAATGGACATTGTAGCGGTTTGATCTGCATTCTCAGACCACCCAGAAGTTTACTCATGAGGAAGAAAGCCAAAAGCCTTTCAGGAGAAAGTCTTGGAAATTAATATATGTAAACAATTTTTAGATGTGTACAGTTCCAGAAAAAGTGACTTAGAAAGCATGAGTCTCTTGCAAATTTTAAATCACTCTGCACTTGTTTGTATTTCAAATGACAAGTATATTAGAACACTGATATGACATTACAGCAATTGTTTCAGGACCTTTTTCACTCAAGAATTTCAGTTTGCTGAAATACACTGCAAAATTAAACTCCACAAACAACGTATGTACTTCAGATAAAAGTTTCAYAGCTGCTTCTACAGTCTAAAAATGTGTTACGGCATTATTTTTCTCTTTATCCCTACATAAGTAACATCTCTAAAAAGGGAAATGGAGAAGGAACAGGGAATGCATCCTGTTCTGATTTCTTAACTCCAAAATTGCTACAGTTAATGTCGATTTACTTTATGTGGATAGCAAACTCCAGAAGAAGCCCCGCTCCTAAAGCAGCCCCACTGCAAGCTAAGCACCATTACTAGCTATCTAAAAGAACTATGTGTTTGGCCAATATCTTGGGGGGAATAATGCATAGTCAAAATAAGATGAAAATAGAGAAACTTTTTAAAAAAAATCTGTCGTTAGGTGTAAATATCTATCTAATCAAAGAGACTGAGTTGAAATCTCATGTCCACCCTAACATCTTCACATTAGAGTGTCTTTAACAAGAGGTCTTAATCCTGCCTTTTCCTCTTCAAATTTATTCTTGATTATGTTTGCATGTGTCAGTGTGCCTAAAATTCATTACAAACATTATGAAAGCAAAAGACATAGCACTTCCAAAGTGTTTTGCTGAACATATACAGAGTAGTTTTAAAGTCAAAACATTTACACTTAAAACAGTCACATGCTCTCTATTGCCAAACATTTTAGAGCATCAGAGCCTGAAAAACAGGCAAATGTGGGAGGTTATAGAATAATATAGGTTGGACAGAAATTCTGAGGGCCATCTCTTCCCACCCAGCTCAAAGCTGGGCTAACTTTAAAGCTCCCACAAGTTGTCCAGGGTGTTCTCCATGCAAGTTTTGATTTTTTTTTTCCATCTAAAGACGGAAGATTTTACAGTTCTCTGAGCACACCATTCCATAGCTTAGAAGTCTCACTGGCCCTTCACTAGGCTTCTTTCAGTTTGTCTATCTATCTCCATCTTGTACTAGGGGCCCAAAACCATGCAGGGTTAGATGGGAGAAACACTCATGGTACAAAGTGCAGATTTTCCCCCTGCAAAAGGAAATGTGTTGTTTCCACTGCTGTCAAGCCCAGCCCTTCACAAATCAGAACCTGGATCACTGTTTAATATCTAAACATCAGTTTTTAAAATTGGTCCCCCTTATCCAAGACTGAGACAAATGCTTAAGTTTTCCCCATGACAGTTGAACAGAAAAGCAGGAGCCCCAAAATAATTTGACACAATTAATTTTAGATTTTAGTAACTACAATCTTAACTATGACAAAGCAGATAAACAAGTTCTTTTCTTCTTTCCATATCATCAACTTCTATGGAAAGCCTCTCTCTGTTTCAAAATAATTGTGAATACAGAAGAATCTTCAGCATAGGTAAGCTAATGTGCAGAGTATAACCCATCAAAATGTTTTGGGTATCAAACAGACTGTAAAATGTATTATATACAGAATTACTTGAATCAGTCAGCTTGCTTCCAAAACCATTAAACCTGCACATGAAGAGCAATGGATGTAGATGAAGAAGATTTGTGATTTTGCTTATTTTTAAGAAGCTGGGATGTAAACACTAGCAACTGCACAGAACTGCAGCTTTCTGTTGTGGATTCCAAATGTAGGCAACTGTTGAGCTAGAAGTCACATAAATACAGTATCATAGGCTTTTCTGCTTTAGCGATGACTAAAACCAAACATAGCAATTATAAGCATAGATTACAAATAACAAATCTACTGTGAGATAAGAAGTCCTTGCAACAACAATTACAGCAATCTAACAAATCAGAATAAGGTTCTCTTCTTGATAGAGTATTCTTTGTCCTTTAAGAAAATCAAATTCATTGTCTACAATTGCATATGAAATAATAGGCATAGCATTATATGATAAAAGTATAAGAAGCTACTGTTATTCAGCTTTCAGCTTTCTTTTTCATAAAGAATTCTCAGTATCTACATTGCTGAGCCCAGGTGCAGGCTTTTTAATTGAAGACCAGCACTAACAAGCCCCATATGGACTAGCATATCCAGTGTGCTGACAGGAATGACCATGTCCGTCTTTTCTAGCAAATTTTCTCTCTCATGAAGTATTCATGAAGAATTTTCTCTGCATGAAGTGCTTTAGACAGTTTCACATTCTATTTAGACAATAAATAATTTAGACAAATTCACATTTTGTCCAGACTATCCAGGAGTCGAGCAAGCCATGGGGATTTGAGGTTTTCTGCCTGGTATCCCTAAAAAACAAGGCTGTGGTCATCAAAAAAAGCAAGGCTGTGTACCAACAGGAATTGTAGTAATCACTATCAGCAGAGTTCAGAATAGCTATTCCTCRAAGACATCTTTAGAGACACTTTATTTACTGCAATGTGAACAATATCGAACTGATTCACTCAGTAATTCGACTTTCTCAGCCTCCTTTTCCCTCCAGTAAACTGTCCTACACACAAAAAAAACCCTTCTTCCCTTAGCTACAATGCAGTAAGTCATAAGCTGACCAAAGACAACTGAAAAGTAATGATAAAGGCAAGGTCCCTCACAGTAAATAAATGAGACAACCAGTGTTTTAACTCTGCATTGGCTATGAATTGCTGTTTCCATTCCTTATGTGAGTATCCTATTTCAAAAAGGCAGATGATCATTAACAGCACAAACCATCAGCACCTTCTTACCAAGCACCCATCTTACAAAATTCAAAACAGTTTAATATTCCTGTAATAATACTTAGAAAATAGCATGGACAGATATGTGTTTACTGATGTTTTTGGCACAAAATTTATGTCTCTATCTCAAAGGTATAGAAAAGAGCCCAAAATCATAACAGATAGGGGAATGGATGAATTATCCCACCAAGTCATGTTACTGGATTTCACTTAAAGAATAGATCTGGCCCTAGATGGGCCAACTAAGGCCCATCTAGGGGGCAGTCTGCAGAGAGAGCGTCAGCTCCACGCCCGGAGGCTGCTCTCCCGAAGGAAAAAAGGAGCACTCGGAAGAAGCGGCGGGTGATTGTTATAGGTGACTCCCTGCTGCAGAGCACGGAGGCGCCCATCTGCAGACCCGACCCCTTATCCAGGGAGGTCTGCTGCTTACCAGGGGCTCAAATAAGGGACATTACAAAGAGGCTCCCTCGGTTACTCCGAGGCACTGACTACTATCCCCTGCTTATTTTTCACATGGGTGCTAATGATGCTATGGGGAAACTTGCCAAAATAAAGCAAGATTACAGAGCCCTAGGGGTGGCTGTAAAAGAGGTGGGAGCCCAGGTAGTGTTCTCCTCCGTCCTTCCAATGAGGGGGATGGATTCAAGTAGGAGAAGACGGATAGGTGAAATCAACAACTGGCTGCGCCGCTGGTGTTGGCAACAGGGTTTTGGCTTCTATGACCATAGGACTCTGTTTGACGACCACCGGCTAGTGGAGCATGGTGGAAACCACCTCACCAAGAAGGGCAGGCGGGTATTTGCCAAAAGGCTGGCCA
>NW_020456110.1:1445262-1482834 GCF_003342845.1 Nothoprocta perdicaria
CCTCTGAGGCCCCTTCCAACCTTCGGCATTCTATGATTCTATGATTCTATGATTCTATGATCTTGACTTTCAGTAGACTGGGTACTCTTTTATTCAACTGAAAAATTGCAATATTATCAACAATGATCTGACAGCTCTAAATATCACTGACCTATAATAACTTTCACAATTTTCCAAGTATCTTGTTTGCCATATGCTTTTGCTTTGTCAAGTATTTGTTTCTAATTCCCTGCAGAAGAGGACATTTTCATTTCTCTAATTCAACTGCATCTTTTACATGTGGAAATAGCATGTTTGCAACACTCAACAGAGAGGAATACTTCAATGACTTAAGAATCTCTGCCCACATAAGAGGTATTTTTTAAAGGGATTCCAAAAGACCAAAACAGGAGCTTACTGTTGTATCCTGACAGTTTACCTCAAGACAAGAAACTACAGCCAACTTGCCATCTTTATGTTCTATGCCACAGATGCTGATGCTTATCTAATCTTCCTAGATTTATAAGGAAGATACTCTTTCTTGATCTCTCTTGTGCTCAAACTCTATTCTGGTCTTCGACTTTGAGCCATTTCTCCTATGAAATTCACTGTAAACTTACAAAAAGCCTTCAGGAATTAATCTCCTTATTTTCTTTCCCATACCTCAAGGAAACCTTTCTTTACCATGATATCTGAAGAGGAAATTTTACAAGGCTATATAAACTGTCTGTATAAACTAAGGCTCATGTTTTTGCATGTTGATTACCAATTTCTATTGCACACATTAGATCTCTTCGATTTTAAATTGCCTCATCCATTTGTCTAAACAAGCTTTATTATAGGGCTGATTTTAATGGGATCTTGGTTCACAAATAGCAATGCTGAATGTTAGCACCATTCTCTGTTCTTGCAGTCCTTAACATAGCAGAACTCTATCTTCTAGGAGAAAAGCTGAAATAATGGCAGAACTTTAAGCTCTACATCAGTCAAAATATAACAAAAAGTTGAGTATAAACCCCAAACTCCATTGAACCAAATCTACATAATAATACTACCATACAATTGCTGCTAGAATTAAATTTGTCAGTGAAAATATTATACAACTACAATTTCTGCGTAATACTTAAGAACTATATGCAAGTACTAGCTAATTCCAAGAACCTGCTAGAGTATTTGTGCTAAAAATAAACTCTTATCTTACCTGATTCCAAACAGCCTCCTCAAGGATTACTCCTTAYTTAATCAATTAGCATAGGTCGGAAAAATATCTATTTTTCAGCAATAATAGATATCAATTAAGAATACTACTATGAGATCTTAATTCCACCAAGAAATTAGTATTCTCAACAACCTTTGGAATCAGAAATAGAGGTATATTATTTTAAACTTACACAAAATGGCTCACATCAAGACTACGTGAGTCATAGTCTTGACTATGGGAATGAATGTTCAGTATTAAATTCAAGCTTATTCTCTGACAAGTTTACTTCTTACCTCCTCTACAAGACCGAAGGATTCTTCACTTGCTATTTAGTAATTCTTAGCTTCTGATGTTCTGAAACTGAGGATGTCAAGGAGATTCTCTTCAAAATCACTATCCTTACCCTTAGAAAGAAGTTAACGTGGTTACATTTTTTAGGCAATCCGAAGTATGCAAGCCTAAGTAACTACATGGTAACTACAGATAACTATATGGTAAGGCTCATTTTCCCGAAAAATTACTTTGAGCAGGACTTTTAGTAGTCTATTCTGTTAGAAGTGTCACAAACTCTTAAAGAATATGTGCAGAAGAACTCAGCTTAAGCATTGTGAACTAAGTCACTGGTCTAAACTTGCTTCAGTATAGCAGAATTACTCCAAATTGTCTGTAAGGGGAATAAAGAAAAGACAATGATCCCAAGAGCTTTCCTCAAATGTTTTCCTATTATGACAACATATGAATTTTCATCTATATTTTATTAGATAATACAGGTTAATAATGTCTGTAATTACAGTGTTACAAAAACAAGTCCACAAATTGTAATGACAACTGAAATCATATAGAGCTCGAATGAATAATTGTTGAGGGAAAATACACCTTCCTATAATGCAATATTTCATCTTGGCACAAATGTGCAAGACAATGAAGTTTGCATGGATACTGCAATCTCATAGGTACTGGAGAAGTTTCGAACATCTCTTCTAATAGAAATAAATAAAAGACTTCATACTAAAATGCTTTTGCTGAAAAATATCAATTCCTACAATGAAGTTGATTAATCTTGTAAACATACATTTATTAAATATATTCCAGGCAAATTTTTAATTTTTATACACAAAGAATGACCATATTTGAACAGATAATATATTTTTCAGCATTTCTGTTCTTCGGCTTCTTTTCATACTCTTCACACCATTCTATTTTGATAACTAATCAAGTTTGCAGATGATACAAAAACTACAGAAGTGTTAAAACAAGAAGATGACATGTCACTGACAGTAACTTAAAATGTTTGGCTATGGCAAGCACCCAAACAGTGTATGCTCCAAAAATGAAAATAGAACAATCAAAGGAGAAGAAGAAAAAAAAAAACTCATAAAAAAAGAACTCTAGAGAGCAAGAATTCATACATATTTGGAAAATACCTCATATGGATGATCTGGCATAGGCTTCCAATCCAACACTGAGGCTACGAAGATCAGTGTGACTTCTGACAGATAAAGTGCATCAGAGTGGCAGTAACAGAATATTATCTCCGGTGTGATATAATGCCACTGCTATAGGAACTCCACATTCATTCTGGTGACAAGGAGCCACGGATCACACATGATCAGACCAAAGGTCCTTCTATCTTAGTGTTCAGCAGTGACCTAGGATATGCCTAGGGAAGACTGCAAGCATGTAAAATACTTCTGTGAGTATATGCATACATATACACAATAGTCCTGAGTATCTTTACTTAGAAGAGCGGTCTGCAACTGCTTCCAAATCAAGGAAGCATGAGCTATGTTTTTTTTTTCTCTCTTGCATGAACTCTATTACTTGCCCACCTGAACTCACAATAACTAATGCTTGTAACATCCTTCAGCAAGTCTACACCTTGACAAACTAATAATTGTCACACCACCTTTTGGTTTCACTGATCTTTGATTTCATTTGCTACCCTTGATATTGAAGTAATGAAGATCAGCTCAATTTCTTTTCATACTCCTCACGCTACTTTTGGTTTTGCAGACTTCTACTATAATCCACTCAACTGTTTCTTTTCCAGAAGGAAGTTCACCTCCTGAGTGAGTTCTCTTGATAAACTATTTGATATTTTTGTTCATTCTCAGTGCCTTTTTTTCCAAAAGTTTCTAAACTGTGTGGTTTTAGAGACAGGCAGCCAGAGCAGCACACCATATTCAAAGGCCTGGGCAAGCTGAGGATTTGAGGATTCTCTGCCACACTGGCAGAGAATTTCACTAAAAAACTGATTTCTGTTTTCACTGAAATTGGCCAAACGCTGAGCTGACAGTTTCCCAGAATAATGTCACTCCTAGAGTGTCAGAGCCCCTCATTTTGTGCGAAGTTTGGATTTTATTCCCCCATAGGCTTCACTCAATCTCACTCTACTGTGAATTCATCTGTCTTTTTATTGCCCACTCACAGAGCTCCCAGGCAACTTTAGCCTCAAAATGGGAGATTTCTGCCATTAGTTCATGAAGGCAGCAAAAAGGGCAGACCCACACACCCAATATCATTATATTCCTTTACATGTAGAACTGTTCAGCATGGAAGAAGTAACAAATGACCTTTTTGTTTATTTTCATTATTTTCACTGCTACTTGTATAATATTCCTCTGGTACCATGGGAATGCTTCTCAAGACAGACAATGGAAGAGCCCTCCTTCGTGTTTTGAACTTGCTGCAGAGAGGAAAGAAATCAGAGACACAGAAGTCTTTAATGGGCATTGCACACTGCTGTGGGCAAGTCAGAACCATGAAGGAAAATGAGAACTAGGTTGGTCACAGGGCTAGCAAGGGGAGCAGCACTTCCCCAAAGGATGCGTCTCCCACCGAAATTGCTGAGTGCAGGCATTCCCCTGCCACACTCCAGACTGGAGTCTTGAAGCACCCTCACATTGCTCTGCGCAGATCTCTTGTATGATGATTTTATGGTACGAGGTAATGGAAAACAGTATTTCTCGCAAATAAAGGAGCTGCCATAAGCATCCTACCTTAACATCATCCACTTAAAGGATCTGTGAAACAACAGCCAGTCAGGGAAGTAGAAAGGAGCTCCAGGAAAACAAGGAATATGGAGACCACTGCTAACACAAGAATGCTCCTTGTTTTCCCAACCAAAGCAGACAGCTAGGAGCTTCCCTGCTCTGCGGCTATGCAAGCCAGACATCCTGTTGTATCAAGAGCTACTATACCTAGCTCAGTCACTCTGTCCCCAGTCCAAACTTCAATTTTACCCTATGCAGTGGAGGAACTTGGAACCGATTCTGATTAAAGAACTGGAAACCATGCCCTGTACACGCCTTCACGAGAAAGCTTGAACTACTGAGGGACTAAAGATAATATACACAATGAACTCAGACATTCTCAGTGTAGAACAGAATGTAACAGATGACTCTTCAAGATAACCAGCAAATATATAATAATATCCAAATGCCAAAAGTGGAAGCTAGGCACAGAACAGAACAAACTGCCTTTTCCATTTACTCTCAGGAGATTTTCCCAACATTGGTATACTTTACTAAGAATTGTAATGAATTTATTATTACTGTGATTTTTATTTTATTTGGAATTGGAGCATAACTTTTTCAAATACAGTAAAGTTGGAATAAATGAGAAAAAGCCCTATGGTCTGTGTCATACAACAAACCAGAACAGATAATCACAGAACTGGCTCTCTACTACMCCAGTCTAAATGATACACTTATTGAATAGCTCATACATGTGCCAAGCACTTTGTCATCATATTTGCATGGCGTAACAGAAAGCCAAGTAGTGGGCATCTCAATACTCAGGAAATATTATCTCTTGGAATTCAACATAACTTGTGTTATGTTCCATTTTTTAATTCAATTTGTTCCTAGCATGGAAACATGGCAGAAGCTAGCAAATAGAGAATTTATGATTGTACCAAAAGGAAAAGTGGGTATTCAGGAGTTTAACAGAGGACAACTCTGAACAAAATATTAATTTCTACAATATTGAGTTCCATTTACTTTTTCAATTCCTACTTCTCTTGAATTTTCTTCCCTGTCTTCTCTGAATATCTTAGAACCTTGTCTTTAGTTTTCCTGACTGCTTTCTAATCCTTTTTATTTCCCTTATTTCAATTATTTCTTTCTGTACAAGAATACTTCAAGATTCCCTGTGGTGCCAGGATTATTCTCAAAAATGCCTTAATTTTTCTACTTTGTTTGATTTAGGGAAAAGAAGAAATAGCGAAGTCTTTTCCATCTAGTAATTCCACCAATAATTAAGATTTTCTAACTGCTAAAGCAGAAAAAATTTTTTCCTTTTCACAACTCATTTGTTAGTTCAATTACTACATTTAATGATAATCTCGCTATTAAAAAATACAGATATGTGGCAACGTAACAAAAATCTGTGTTAGCAAGAATGATAATGACAAGAATATAAACATTTTCTCACACTTGAAGGTAGTATTTTTTCAAAAGAAGTCTTAGCATATGAAAGCACATCTTCTGCATTTGAATTTCCTTCTTAATTGACCTCCCACAGTCCATATCTGGAAAACTTAAGGTAGAGACACATTTCAGTCTGAACTGATTAATCTTAATTTCCAACAAACTCACCAACTGAGTGTTAATGCAGAAATCTTTTTTTTCTCTCAGTCTCAATAGAAAGATCAAGTAATGCTGCCTTTAAATTTGAATAAATAATTATAAAAAAACTTCATGAGTTGAAGAACATTGTTAATTTCACTATTAAAAATGTTTAAAATCTAAGACATGGTTAAAATCTTCAGATTATATAATGAGGCAAAAATTAGTTAAAAAACAAGCATATCATTGGAATAGTAACAAATCAAATAAAAGTCTGGAAAACAGCCACTACTTACTTCTGTTGCCACAGACATTATGTCTTGGACTGACTGAACAATTCTATGCTAGGATTAGAATTACTGAACCAAAGGCAGCTGGACATAATATCAAATCAAATATTCAAAGATTAAAAGTTTCTGCTATTAAATGTGCACTTTCATTTCAGTCTCAGGACAAAGAGAACTTTACAGCTGTGTTAAATTGCCATAGCTATTTTAAGCTAATTGGCATTCCTAAGTAGTGTCTATAACGCACAAACATCCTGCCATTGCTGTGGCTGCTCTCAGCACCCAGATTCTCCAAGGCAATTAGGCACTTAACCTGTCTGAATTCATATCTGAATGCAAGTTATGAACATAGTAATTATCAAAACAGTCATTTCCACAAATCTCAGGCCTCATCAGGTCAGCTGATGTTGTAGCACAGGGATACTCTTTTCCTCATTATGTTGCAACAGAGCCTTGAGATYTGCAGTCTCAGAAGGATGTTCAGATTATATTTTAACCCACACATCAGTATTGCCTCAGCTTACTAAATTGCTTTCATTCTCCAGATCATGACACCATCCAACAAAATGAGGCTGACAAGAGCTTTGGGAGGTCAGGTCTGCTAATACCAAAAGAATCTCCTCTGACAGGAATGCTCCAGAGCCTTTGGATTACCTGTTTTTCAAACTATTACTTGTTATGCTGCTGTGTAGGTCCCCCTTCTAGGCAGTGCTAGTACCTTTCTGTTAAAGTTAGTCTGTTACCTCATTATCCATTTATCTATTATCTCACTCTATTCCCAGAGATCACTTGCGTTTTGTGTTAGCACACCTTGTTTGAACACACAAATTAAATGCTGAAATACTCATCTGCAGAGGTTAATGAGAAATTCTGCTTGTGCACAAGTCAGAAGGCTTACAGACTGTGTTGGAGCATTTTCACTGCAGAAACATGGATAAGTAAATACTGCCGAGTGTTTAACAGTTACTGTCAATGCTGCAATGTTCTCCTTGCTTCTTTAAGTAATTATGCCAAAACGCCATTATTAGCTTGTGTTACTGTAGCTCCTCACTCAGGAGGGTTTTGGCAACAGACTCAACTTTTAGATATCATTTTTTAATTTCCTGCACATTACTCTGCTTATATATTCAAATTAGCACACTGTATTCAGCTCAACAATCCCTACCATTAAAGACATATCTTTTTAGTTTCCTCTGATTTGCTCACCTAGACTATTATTTTCAAAGCGTGCCTGCCAGTTCCACAATTTGTAACAAGAGCCTTCTGTCAACATATTCAGAAAGTGTACTTTAAATTGGAAAAACTCTTTAAAGAACKATGTGAAATTTCAAAATTTCAGAACACATCTAATGCTTTAGGTATCTAAATATGGACTACAGATGCAGGAATAATCAGAATTTAAGCAAAAGTGATCTTCAAAAGGTTCAGTCTCAGTGTAAGAGTCAAAACACAATTCTAATATGCAAAAAAAAAAAAGGTCTTTAAAATTTTTAGTACAGAATTTTATTTTATCTATCGTGCTTACAGGTATATTCTAGAGAATCCAAATCCGACTTTAAGTCATTACTCGCAAATTCATTAATTCCTTAAAATCCACAAAGGGCTGAATATGTTATTATGTCTTTCTATACACTCATCCTTTATTTTTTAATGTGAATTCTCTACAGGGTATCTATATTTACTCTGTTCCTGCTCTGAAATCTGTCATAAACTATAATCTTGAGGAAGATTAGCCAAATATGCTGCAATTTTTCTTTTTTTTTGGGGGGGGGAAGAATGAAGATTTTTCATACTGTACACAGAAAACCTCACAGCTTTTGAGTCAGGAATTTATCCCACCACCATATATGCCACAAGTGTTCAACTGCTTTACGATCATCTACACTGTTGCAGATTCAATAAATAAGATTTTCAACAGAGAGGGAGCTCTGTAACTTTCACTGACCTTTGGTCCAGGCTTTCCTATCCTGTGAATGCCAATCTGCACATCCCTTACTTGCTTTCCCCACTTTCTAGGTCTCAGGAAAGCTAAATTCACCATGAGCCACCACCATGCACAATTTTATGAAGCAGGGAAAACACTGATTGCATACATAAATCAATCTGGCCTTAATTCACTGTACTTTTGTTGCTCTATGGGCAAGTAAATGAAGTCTTAAATGCCAATGGCATTTATATCTTTATTTCACACAAGCAAATAGGACTTTGATAGACTTTTACATGAACAACTACAGAGCATAACACCTAACCAAAGTTGCCCAACCCTCAAAAACAGGTAACACAATGTCTCTTGTCGAGAAAAAGGACCCTCAGGCTCATTTCTCTACAGGAGCCTCTGGGCTGCACGCTCACAGCGCATGGCCAGCAGGCTTCCTCAGTGCCTCCAAATTTTTCTCCCAGGCAAACATAGAAGTTGCAGATGCAGCTCATCAGAAAAAATCAACCACTTGCAAAGACACATTCAGTTGAAGAGTAACACTTTCTGTTCTAGAAAGTACTGCTTATCTTTCCCTGGAGAAAAAAGCAGATATATCATCTTGTTGATCCAGCTAATTATAAGTAAGAATATCTAAATTAAATTCATTAGAAGATGTACCCCCTTCATGTTTCAGTACATATACAGAAAAAAACAAGAGTAGAAAAATGGCACCACACTGTTTGTTAGGAAATGGATTAACACTAAAAGCACTTTTTTGTTGTGTCAAATTTACTCTGAAGAAGAATTCTGTCACCAGATCATAAATTTACAAAATGTGTCACAGATTTTAGAGTAGGCCTAGAAGAGTTTTCTAGCTGCCTCCCTTTCTAAAGTGGCTTTTTCATTTTTAACGTGACAGTAGATGCTGATTTAAGTGATTTTGGCTGAGCTGCTATTAATCGGTCTTCTCATCTGCTATTAATTTGTCTTGTTCATTAAAAGACTTAATTAACTGCAGTAACACAAAAATTTGACAATTTTCCATTATAAAAATAACCATTAAGCTTTCCATTAAAAATTCTTAAATTTTCCATAGAAAGGAGTTAGTCTCATAGCACAGCAAATACTTCTATTAGATAAAGTCAATGTCTTTTTTCTTATGGAAGTTTTTTATACACGTACACATTTCTTTGTTAATAGAAGTGAGGAAGTATGCAAGAAAGACTGTGCAATGAAACTTCATTGGCTGGAAAAAGATGTCAGCAAAAACAGCCCTACAGTCTTTGACACAGGGAACGTATCTTTAATACAGCCAGTTGTGTACACATATCTAAAGACTCCAGTTGCAACACATATTTTCACCTTCCATGCAGGACTGATCCAGTTCTGTTTACTAATGGCAAATCAGAAAATTCAGAACTTTACATTACTTTAACAGTAAGTTTTGATAGGCTTTGGCAAATGCTGTAGAGCTAAAATTTACAGCTGTTCCTTGCTTCAGAGTAATTTTTTCCTTATCATGCTGACCAACGGCTCTGAGAGCTGAACTCCAGCGAATTTTATTGTGACAATTACAGACGTGAATTTGCCAAACTGAAGACAGGCAGCAGAGCCAAAGGCATGTGTTTCCCATGCTGACTCTGATACAGAAGCAGCAATTTCTGATAGAGCAGCTGGATGAGATAATATCCTCCGCCAGTTCAGTTTTGTTCAGTGATCTCATTTCAGTTCCTAAAACAAAGTTTTACTATTTTTCATCATTGTACTCTATAGTTTAAAGATTAAGGGAACTAGATTCTACCTCATCTTGTGCATTATTTAAGCATTTACATAGCTTCATTTCATTTCAGTTGCCAATAAACGATGCATTTGTAGTTGCAAAGGCGCAATGAATTAGTCAGATGTTACAAAGGAAAGAGTACAGGGAGCAGAAAGGATGTAGGGGCTGCAGAACATTAAAGTTTACTCTCAAAAACAGATAACTGTTAATCACTTGTACATAGCTTTCTAGCATTTACCTGTACATGTAGCCACTTTGAAACACAAAACTTATGCCAGAAGTGTTTGCTTGCTTGCTCTACATCATAGATAATTATATACTCATTGAAGTCCTCCCTGTTTATTATCAGATCACTTCTTATATGTCTTGTTATGCCAGGATGATTTATATCAGCATTTGAAGCATATAAATCAATCAGCATATAGGCACCAGGCTCTTTTCAGTGGTGGCCAGCGACAGGACTAGAGGAAACTGCCACAAACYGAAGCACCAAAAGTTCCACAGGAACTTCAAGAAAAAATTCTTAACAGTGAAGGTGACAGAGCCCTGGAACAGGCTGCCCAGAGAGGCTGTGGAGTCTCCTTTTCAAAAGATCTTCCAAMCCCATTTGGATGCAGCCCTGTGCCACGTGCTCTAGGTAACCCTGCGTGTGCAGTGGGGTTGGACTAGATGAGCTCTAGAGGTCCCTTCCAACCATAATCATTCTGTGATTCTATGAGGAGACGAAGAACTTGATAAAATGAAAGTTTCATAATGCAGTTGAATTTTACCTGATTACTTAGGTTATGATAATGTTGCCTAGGAATAACAACAACAAAAATAGAACATTTTAGCTGAAAAAAAAAAAAAACATGTCAAAAGAGAAAGACTTAATGAATTCCAGATGGCACAGATTTGGCACTTTTTCCAAAAAATSAGCACTGAAAACTGCCCAATTTTCATAGAAGAGATTGGAATATCAAAGCTTACAATAAATTCCTTTAGATTGGATCAATTTTCCCTAAGAACTCAGACAGATTCTGAAATGTTCAGCAGCTCTACTATTACAGTTCTAGTTAAATTTTCAGATTTATGAAAATACAGGCCCAAATATGGGGAGCAAAATTTTAATGTTTCTCACCAGAAGCTGGTATCCATCAGATTTGTTCTTCTGAAAAATAACAGCACTTAAAACATGTGAGATTTTTAGTACTCCTACAGAAAATATATTCCTTCTAYAAAGGTATTATGTAACTACTCCAAAGACCAGGGCTCAGAAATTTAGAAACAATGTTAAAGGAAATCCAAACATATTTAGATAAAAGAGAATCATATAAGACACAGAGTGAAGTCAGCGCAGCCCAAACTTCCTTGAAAATCATTATTATGCATGCATACATGATGTATGTAGGCACATATAGAAACACAAAATCCTTTTTACTCACTTCTGTGCCACAAGCCTTAACTATGTTTTTCTAAGATGTACTTAGTCTTTTTTACCTTCTTCTGCTTGTGATATTCTTCCAGCTCAATTTGTTTGTATGATTTATCTTAGACTTATCCCGGAACACTAGCCTATCAAACTATCAAATGTATGATTTATCTTAGACTTATCCTGGAACACTAGCCTATCAAACTATCAAACCACACTAGCAAAAACAAACAAACAAACAAACAAACAAACCTCACCAGCTTACAACTTAGACTCTTAGACTGCAAACAAATGTGAAAATTCATAGGACTTATATATAAAATGTTACCGATGAAAAAAAAGCTCTTAAAACAACAGAGAAATAAAATGAGTTTGTGGGGAAAAAAAAAAATTCTTTTTTTTTTCTGTTCTAAATTCTGTTATATTTGTATAGTCCTGACAGTTTAAAGGTTAAAACAAAAGAAAACAAAAACAAACAATGCTGAAGATTTCCTGTAGATTTCTAAGCAAAAGTCAATTATTTGGAACAACAAATACA
The DNA here is from genome assembly GCF_003342845.1 of Nothoprocta perdicaria. Taxonomy (NCBI): domain Eukaryota; kingdom Metazoa; phylum Chordata; class Aves; order Tinamiformes; family Tinamidae; genus Nothoprocta; species Nothoprocta perdicaria. The sequence continues at coordinate 1,456,945 of NW_020456110.1, forward strand.
GCATTCTGCATGAATATGCAGTAAGAGGAAAGGGAAGAGAGTTAGTGTTCTGAGAAGTGGTATAGTTTCTCCTCGACTCCCAAATGGTGAGCTGCTAGTTTAGTATTAACATGATTTATCTTTGTGCATGTAAATCAGCACACAACTTTAATCCCCCCAAAGCAGATACTTGCATCTTGGTTTCTGAAATCTCAGTCTCAAAAAATAACTTCTTTATCCTCTTCTCCTCCCACATAAAGACACATCTAATCAAAATATAAAACAGTGCAATGTGGACAACAGAACTAGTGAGACCTGGGGGAGGAATTAGCTGCTTACAAGCAAACATCACCTGCTATTCTACATGCCACAAAGTATTGGAGGTCAGGGTAGATGAAGGTTGGCAGGAAATACAGACAATCTTAGACAAATCTGTGCCCTCCTGTGGAGGAAGCTGCAGGTCAGGTATTGTACAGCCAGGTGCCTGCAAATAAGATGCTACATATTCATATGTGGGTTTCTAACTCACTCCTTGGTTTCCCAGGGTTATACTTTCTGACTCACTTAAACTCAGTTCCTACARAAGATACTTTAAAAGGAGACCCGTCTGCTAATTCTCTGCTTTTACCTTTTCCTTCAATTGCAGTACTTGGAGAAGGTCTTTCCTTTATCTGTTTTTATCTGATAAGCAGCACCAAACTTGGTGAAGATAATAAATTTTTTTTTTCTGTTTTTTTTTCCTTTTTCTCCACTCCAACCTCTTTATGGAATTCAACTGAAATTGGATAGAAGGTTCAAAAGACAGGTACAAGTAGCCTGGCAATGTGTGATTTCCTTGGGAATGCAAGCTTGAATCTCTTAAAATATACCCARGAAGTGACAAGACACCCTCTAACTACAAAAGGAAGATGAGACAAAGCATTCTAAAGAGCCCACAATCAGAGGTCAGAAATAAAACTAACTGCTCAGAGGAAGAACTGCTAAAATAAGATGAAGGTCAAATATACACACATACAATATACACATATAAAAATATACACACATATAAACACACACATACATACACGGATGAGCAGTTTGTCCAAGTAACAAAACCACAACAAAAATAAAGAAAAAAAATGCTACCCAAAACCATGCCCATCTGAATGTAGCACAGGCAGTTATAAACCATTTGGCACTTTTCAGATTATGTATTTAAATTCTTGTATCAGACAACAGCAACAGGAAACCTTTTAAAAACTTTCTGYAAAGCTTGCTATTTGGACACTGTATCCATCCATAAGTTACAGATTTGCACAGATGTCACATTTAGAAGGAAACACACTCAGGACAGAACAATCTGTTTTTTGCTACAAAACAACACTAAATCGAGAGATGCTCAGAAGCCACAGAAGCTCAAGGCCCAGAAAGAAGAAAATTTCAAGCAGCCAAAGAACAAACTGGATAGAGAGAAAGCAGAAGAGTTATTAGAAAGGCCAGAGAGAATGGAATCCTTCAAGGAAAAGAAGGGCTAGGCTGCCAGGGAGAAGATGGAAATATTGAAGCASAAAGGAGTACACTGAGCACTTCTCTGTGACACTAGACCCTAGGCACACTGCTACAATACCATCATACCTACAATTGTGTTTGTCACTGGCACTGTTAACTGTTTGGCACTATCTGCTTTGCAGTCCTTTAAYTGATAACACATTCTATTCGTCATCTAAATGAAGGATTAAAATTTAGCTGTCTCCTACAAAGTGAACAAAACTGTATGGTGTTATCATCATGTTGTGTCTCAAAAATTTCTTGACACATAAAGATTTTGTTTACTAACTGGGATCAAAGCTGAGCTTGCCAAACTGGCTTCTTTTCACTTAGCACTGTTGACTTTATTAAAGGATCACTAGACCAAATTCCTTCTTTTGCCAACAACTGTTTAAATTGCATTATAATCTCCCAAATCTGAGGACACTGTCATCACTGCTAGCAACAAGAACACAACATGGTCGGAACACTGTGTTATGGGCTGATGAGATGGAAACAATTCAGTTCAACTCTACAGCTCAGAATGAGAAAATACTGGCTGCCAAATGAGCCTTTATGTTTTGTTCTCAATGAAAAGGAGAAAAAACCAACAAACCCCAATTGTCTCAGTAAGAGACAATGCAAATGAACAGAAGGTATCTACAAATACCCTCTGATTATTATTGTTTTCCATGATAATACAAATATCTGAATTAAGGTGTCAGAAAAAAAAAAAAACAAGAAGCATATGCAGAGAACATATTTTCTCTTTCTGTAAACATTTTCTTCCCATGAAGTTAAAATGTTTTTATGAAGAAAGAAATATTTTATCCTCAGAATATTCTTCCTATGTAGGAATTAGTCATCCTATCTCCTTGYTTCTCTCAAATCCAGAATTTGTTATTGCAGGCACTGTGATCTTCATAAAACTAAAAAAATCCATCAAAGAAAACCCACATTATTTCATCCAAMAAAGTATCTTCCATCCCTCTTTTCTCTAACTCCACGAAGAATATTCTCCATGGGTGATATTTTTGACAAAAGGTTATAGGTTACCAGTCACGTTTTCCTCATAACACTTCAATTAAAAAAAAAGAACCCTCAAATTCTATGATCTTCTTCTTTGACACTACCTTCACATTATCTTCTGTACARCAAGAACAAATCTTATTCTCTCAGTAATTCACTTTACATGTTCTGCCGGATACTTGAGCAAATAAACATTTTATGGAACTAGGTAAGCCCTAAAAAGTGGACTTTCTCATGCAATAAAAAAAATCCCCAGAGAGGATGAAACTGATTTAACTCAAACAGAAAAAGTTGTGTGCAAACCTAATTAACCAAGAAATGTAATTGTTTGATATATATTTTCAAACCAAAAGAAGAAAACAGAAAAGATATTCTACATCATCAGTTAGTAAGTGGCTAAAATTTGTTATAAAGACTACAAAATGGCCCTGAGTAATATATTTTTATGTATGAATATTTCAATGTATACCAGTATCCAACAGGTCTGATATCAAAAGTTTTTTTTATTCTGGAGTTCTAATGAAAACCAGGCTTTGTATGTATTACTATCATGAACAGTCTACAATTTAGGGTTTTTGTTTGGTTGGTTTGKTTTTTTTTCCTACTAAGAGCAATTTGCAACTGTAAAATTTCTATTGTCTTATTCACTCCCAACTCCATTCTCCTCTCACTCTGCACACAAAACTACAGTCCTGTGTTTGACAGGAGCCTTTTTCTGGAGATTCAGACTGTGACATAGGAAATTCCTTTCAGAACATGTGGATTTTTAATGTTCTGCTTATAGAGAGTTAAATCTTAAACCATTTGTATACAAGCTGAAATTTCATATGCTCAAACTAGTACTTTCCTTCATCTTTCTTACCTCATTCTCTTCCAAAGTGTACTTTATTTTGAGCGTATCCATGGCCCTGATCATAGCTTGCATGGCAGTAAATATATTTTGGTAAACAAGTTTTGTGAAGCCTTTCCTGTCTTCTTCTGTGTAACCTGATCCATGAATAATCCTCATTTGTTTGATGAAAGTACTCTTTCCGCTTTCTCCTGTTCCTGCAAAAAAAAAAGGAGAGAGGATAAAGAGTGTAATATTTATAAGTCATGGGGTCTGAGAATATATGTGAATTTACATCTCTACAGCAGTAAAAGTCAAATATTTTCTTTCTATACAGTCTGTAATGACACATCTTGACACAAGAAAAAAAATGTAATATGAAATTTTTCAGTGTTCAAAGTCTGTACAAAATTTATATACCATTTACTTCTTCATAATCAAGCCTGAATTTACCCTCAGCTCAGGGAAGAATTCTATCTTTAGGCTACATAGCTTAGTTTCACATTTCCAGTAAGTTTCATAGAAAATATGGATTGAAAACATGGTAACTGAAGTCATGAAAAAAACACAKTCATTTATGCCAGCTACTCTTTGAAATATTAGTACTATAAAAACAAAAAAAATACAGATTTTATAAAGTTAGGTAAGAATTTACATCAATCAAATAGCATTTTGTATGCACACATTGCTTTAAGTCTAGTTATAAATTACAACAATGTATTACCTAACATTATTCAGGATTCAAATCTTGATTCTCTGTTCTTTCCTGTTAATACTGCAGCACAAGAATGTTTGTACTGACTGATATTAACCGTCAAAGCAGACATCTTCAATCAAGTTTGTAAATGGAGACCAAAGAAAGGCTAAAAACAGGGACAGAATATGAGCTACCTCCCCACAAAATCTTCCCAATATCTTTTGCAGCTTAGGACTCAGTTTTTGCTGGATGTAACCTATTTAGTAACCCCACTGTTCCTTTCAAGATAYTGACAAGCCTTCCCTTAAAGCCATGGAAACTTTTTGCATCCATAATGCGAATCACCAGGAAGTTACAGAGTGTTGCCCAATGGCAGGAAGACCTCTTTAATTTGTTTTGAGATGGATCCTCCTACCTTCATTTCTGACTCKTCTATTCAACAAATCCTCACTTGCTTCTCCATACACACTTACCTTCAGCYGTACTTTTTCTGTGTTTAACCTGTCTAGTTCAGTTCACATGGGGAAAATACACCATACCTTGATCAYCTTGTACTGATCATCTTACTGAAACTACCTCACATCTCTGGCACGTCAAAAATAGAGTGAGAAAGAAAAACCTTAAACGTTATCAACAGCATGGACTATAACAGGGATTTTTTAGTTGGATTTTAGTTTAGTTTTCTCTACTGCAATGAAAGAAAGAGCATGCACTCTATCTAGCTCTCCATCTGCACTACTGTAGATCATTTTACAATTAGCTTTACCTGCCACTTCACTGCTCATTCTCATGACATCCTTCYGCAATTTTTAGTCATCTTATATACACAAAAGTGCTAGCAGAATTCTTTTTCATGTCACTGCCCAAACTCTTTCCCATCTTTTCTATCATCTTTTATACCTTTTCTGTTAYTCAGCATTAATGCTGTGTAGCCAAACAAATTCATTCCTATTCCTCAGAGCTTTTACATAACAGGGTCATTAACTTCATTTGCTTGTTCCCTCCCAAGAAAACAACGTCAGAAGAGCAAAAATACTTTATTCTTAAACCTTCACTGTAATCCTTAGGAAACCTTCACTGTAATCCTTAGGAAAGAAATTAAATGCATGTGATTGCTTAAAAGGATTGCTCTCACCCCTTTACCAAACTTATTTTTAGTAAAAAATAAGGATGGTATGATCAACAACAATCTTTCAGTGGTTTACAGCTATTACCACTAGATGTCAGAAAATGCATCAGCAGCAAGTGATCCTGTTGCACCTTCAGCTGTAGCAGAAAAAGTCAATCCTTACCTCACCATACTGTATCTCACAAAAATATAATCATTCTCTTATAATTCATATTATATCTCAGTACTGTAGTAGGTCATAGTATATCAGAACTGTAGCTTTAGTGCTCCAAGCATTAACATTAATAACAAGCAAAAAAGTAAATCCTCTGGTAAAATGTAGTATGTTATGTGTTATTTGTACAGCCATTTGTCTGAAACATGTACAGTTTTCATAAGTTCTTATTCTACTCCCTATTGAATAAAGATCTAATAACCTTTTCTGTTTCATCTCACTGACTGAGGACTGCTCYTCAAAGCTGTAGCTGTTTCTGATCCCAGCCAATATTTTTTAACAACCCTCCTCTAAAGCATTGCTAGGACAACTGCAATAATAAATACTTTTAATAATGGTATCTACAAAGAAGATTAGTATAGCTGTTCTTTCAACAACTGTTCTGTTTTTTTTTTTTTAAGTTTTTGTGTTGTATCAATTTAATGGAGAGAGATGGAACATAGAGATATGTTGAAATACATGGAAAACAAAAGTTCCTGAATTTGCTTTAGTAAAATGCTGATGTTATATTACATATTATAACTCTCAGATAGGTAGTCCTGGCATGCCATCTTTAAAGAAGTCAACATAAATAAAATTCTAATATAATTCAGTTTAAAGACTGACAGACAGGTACATGTACACACACACATACACACACACATACACACACACACACACACACAGTTTCACTGCCAGGAGAACCCTTATTTTTGAGGGGAAAACACACCGACTAATCCATGTTGAACTGTTGGCCTAATTTGTATACAACTCCGAATAAACAGTTCTATAACATTACTTCTACTACTTCTACAGTGCCTTCTACTAATGTATGCATTGAAGAAAAATCACGGTGAAACTCTTAAATTACTTTAAAGAATATGCACCAAAACTATGCCTCACAATTACTTTTTTGAAGGAAAACATTAAGAGTTTTATCACAGAAGAAAAGGTAGRAAAAAAATAAAGAGAGCGTAAAACATAAAAGGAAGTCCATAGATTCCAGAGACATGGAAGAAGTCTATCATAGAGCTGTATATTCACTTTCAATTTTTAAACAAAGATGCTTTGTTCCAAGAAGCAGACAAAGCAAAGGTAGCCTGATAGAGATGGGGCCAGGTTTGAAGACACCATCTGTAATCCATGCCACATTTCTTGCTTGTATAATTCTTTTTCTTTTATTTTTATTTTTAAGGAAACTAAGATTAGTGGGGGTTATTGCCTACTTTATCCAATTTATATCAAGCTACAGCAAAGGCAAAATGCCTATTCAAGTGATTTAAATACACGGTTAATAAACACAACCACCCTTGGACCCTTCATACTGCTGAAAACATGAATGATCTAAATGTTCTGTGCTCCTCACCCTGACCTTAAGTAGAGCGCACAGTCTTCCTTCTGTATTCTTTCCTCCAGCAATTCCACATGTCTAGCCAGGTCTCTTGTCATAAATACAGATTACAGACTCTCTGTGTAGAGCCAACAATACACATTCTCTCATTCTCTTTTCCCATAAGCTGTCTTACAAATCGTCAGGGTTCATTAGCTTAAAATGAAGTAAGGCTATGAAAGGAGATCAGACACAGAGCATCATTTAAGAAGCAGTGCGGCATTCTAAAAGAGTATGAATGTAAAGTAGTCATGCCAATATGCATACTTGTGAGATATTAACTTAAAGATAAAGGACATTTCAGGATAAAACTGCATATATATCAGATTTGGACTGGACATCTTCTTAATGAAATACTTGAGGGAAGAAACAGAACTACACATTGGGATTTTAGTCTTAGAACTTAAGATGGTAAGACTTAAGAAAATGGAGTACACTTTACTTTTCATGTTAGGAATAATAAATATAGTAACAGGGCAATAAAAAACAGGTAACCTGGAGAGTATAATACTGACATATTACATATTTTGGAGTATATATAATCATATGTTAATGTCTGCCATTAACAAAGAATTACATTTTTGTCAAATATACAAACAGAGTGCATTTCTCTTTCTTAGTGACATTTGTGGTAAGCACCTGTCCAGAAAATATTCAACACATTTTTATTCAGGAAATCATCTATTGAATCCTTACTTCTAAAACATAAAGTATGTATTCTGATAACTTGGTAGAGAGCTAAGTCTTTTCAAACAGTGAACGCACAAGCTAAGAGTAACATATATCCTTCTTCCAGTCATCTGAAGTCTTCATTTTATTTTTTATGTTTTCAGCTACTGACTACTATATAGGTAGATATATATGTAGGTTTTACTCACTCAAATCCACTTTCTCATTATCTTTGATTCTTTTAACCGCTGCCTTATTCATCCTTATCTCCTCCTTTGCCTATCATCCTAAGTTTCCAAGTCCAATGCCTTGATTGTTTGAAATAAGAAGCAACAGCTCACAAATAAATAAATCCTTTTCTTATTCTCCCCTAAGGACTTTACCTATGCAACTTAATTATTTTAATAAACAGACTGAATACAGCCATACCAAAACTAGGAGGCTGTAATTGGAAAGAGAGAACAAAGCTTTGCTAACACTACTATTAAGAACCACCACTAACGCCACTAGTAACACCACTATTAAGAACAGCTTAATAATAACCTTGGCAGAAATGATAAAATCTTCAAGAAATCCTGGTTCCATACTGGAGCAGCTGAACTGCACTGAGATCTGATTTGCTGTCTTACCTCCATTACTGGTCCTTAAGCTGCAACAACACCAAAAATGACAGTACACACATGCCCTATGCATTCACATTCATTTTCTATACATTAATAGAAATAAACTAGTTAATAGGCTAATAGTTTCTCTGTCGGTGCATGACTTCTGTTGGGGCAGCCACAGTAAAATAAATGTGGGCCTCTGTCAGTGTTTGAAGTGCTGAAAAAAAGCTGAGTCATTGCATATTGGCACAAGAGAGCCTCCCTCCAAGAGCCTCTCTCCAAGGTAGATACGCATTCCCTTCCTGGTTGTCAAACACGGTAACTCTGATGAAGTCATCAAAATGACACAGGCAGAAAAACCCCTTGCCTGCAATACCCAAAGAATTTGGGCATTCTACAAGAAAAAATAAATACAAAGAAAAGCAAGCACAGTTGATATCAGTATTATGGTCTAATCCTTCCTTTTCTATTGCATAATTGAATACAGTAAATTAAATGCTGATACTGATGACTTCAGTGTTTATATTACCATCACAAGTATTAGTTCACATCTTTAAGGTCTCTCAGGAGTAAGATACAGGATCATAAAAATAACTTTTGATGGCACCCTCACATCTGTACCTAGCACTAAGCCTCATCCCCAGTTATYAGAATCATTCAGAAGAAGAGAAGGTTCAAATTTATAGCTATAGCTCAGACCTTCAGTTCTGCAAAACTCTTTAGCTAGTACCATTTTGAAGTCTGTGGGAGCATTACATGCTGTGCCAAGTTTCTGACTCTTTTTACAAAAAAATAGGCAACATTAACAAAAATAGCTATACCGTAAAGAAAAAAAAAGATAAAACTATACCCATATTTAGTAATTCAATTAGATGCTTTGCTGACTGCATAAAAAAAACGTATTGAAAACTGTACTGAAAATTTTCTAAGATGGATCKTGCTAGAGAACTGTTCAGCTGACAGAAGGGAATGTATTTCTACCACTGTAGGATTTATGATTTGATAGAAAGACCCAAATGGTGCCGATGCACAAATAAGAATATAATAAAAATATCTTCATGTAAACATTCCTGACTCACTGAGAATTTAAAAGGCTAGAGCAACAGGAACTTGTGTTTGCGGAAAAAAAAAGAAGCATAAAAAGTTTAAGGAAAGAAGCTATGCTTATTTTGAGGGAGGCACTTGAATTAGCAGAAAGAAAATTTTGGGGACTTATGAATAAGTAAAATCCTTACAATCGTTTTGTTATCTTGTTACACAGAGTTACCACATTAAATGTCAAAATTAGCTTCACAATATAATACACATGGTTACACGAAAACAAAACCACAACCGTTCTTAGTACTAAAAGACAGACACAAGGCAGTGTTTTTAACAACTTGGGAAAGAGCCAAAGCACATTTCATCTATAAAGCTCATACACAGTTAAGCTATTGTTTTCCAAAAGAATTTTAACCTTTTAAGTGATTTTTTTTCACATCTCTTGTTCAATTACGTATTTGCATTCCAAAGGCCTGTGCCAAGCAGTATGTACAGTGTTATGTACCTCTTACAAACAAATAAATAAGAAATAAATGCATAAAAATATAAATATATGAATTTGGAAAGAGAAGAAAATCAGCAGTTCTTTCAGAAACTCAATCCGTTTTCTGTAGGATTTGAAGCCAGYTTCCAAATCTGTTACCAGGGAAACAGCTCTCATTCATTCTACAGTCCTACATATTAAAAGCACATTTTGGTAACTTTCCCTCTGCTCATGACATGGAATACAACTAAGAATAAGAGAGTTTTGCAATTTCCAAAGTTAAATTAGCAGAGGGAGAAGTTCAAAGCTTTCTCAATAATTACCATAAAAAATTATAGAAAAAAAGAAAACATAACATTTTAGATAGTTTTTTAAAATGTATTTCAGTGAATCCCTGCTCTGTTCTGGCCATCACTAGTCAGTGACAACTGCACAATTATATTATTTCAATGCGTTTTTCCCTGCGGCCAAGTATAAATTCAAACGTAGTCATGTATCCATAAATAAACCACAGAGGAAAAAAWAAAAAACGATGAAATACATAAATATTTTACAGAGGGAAAATGAAGAACTCCACAACAGAAGTTCCGCAGATCATTCTGRTCTTCTGTGCTATAAAAGTACAGATACAAGTCAGACTTGATTCCAGTATGGAAAAAAAAAATCTAGAATTAAACCTTACATACTCTGACTGCAATTCTACAAGTTCTCAACAATGAAATGGCTTTTTAATGGCTTTTTAAAACCATTCATAAGTTTAACTTGCAAAAAATTTTACAACATAGTATAACATGAAACTGAAAGTAAAGAACAATGTCTATAATAAWAATATTAATTTTGTTAACTTTGTTTAATAAACACATGCAGAGATCACCAGGGACAATATGTAACTATTAACACGGGGGTTTTTTTGCATCCAGCAAACAAATTCAACTGGCTGGATTCCAATGAAAATGATCCACGAAATTTGCACTCTAATCCATAATGCTATCACAAACTGTGAGAGACAGTATGTGTGTTTTCCCATCTGCACATACARTACAACCCTGACAGTATTACCTGAACAGGTTTGAAACAGGAAAGAGAAATACCTCTCAGGAAATAAAAACTTCTCATTCAATATATATCATTAAGGTATTAGCTCAGTTTCTCAGAACTCTAACCATGAAATGCAAATATATATTGTGTTGAAAAACACAATTCATTGCATGATATTTTTATATCAGCRAGATTGCTCACATTAAGACTTTTCTACAACAAATCAAACTATGGTATACATTTACATAACGAGATACTGCAAAAAACATACACTCAAAATACAATTTACACAGAATTAAAGATCCTGTCTTAAAAAAAATGTTAGAGAACACTCTATTTATAAAGCAAAACTCTATAAATTTTCTGCAACTGTGAAAAAGAAAAGTTAATCATCCAGCAAACAGAATGCAGAATGAGAGACTACAGTAGCTGACACTTTCTAGTGTGATCGATGTGTACAGCCTCTTATCCTATAAGGACATAATTGAAAATCTTTCCTCTCATTTTTTTTCCTGTATCAATGTCACTCACTAATATTTCATTAAAATCAGCCAAATTCATATTTTGAAAAAGGCCATTATACACACACACACAACTACTTTATTTTGGGTGGATTTGTACGGTAATGAAAATCTGTAAATACTCTCTTCAGCTAAGCATTTCTTACGCCTAAGAAAGACAGAAACATCTGGTTACTCACACCTCCACATTTAATGACTTCACTGCAATCCAAATTCACTAGTTTAGCTGGCTCTGASGTTCTCAGCTAATGCTGTGCTCAGAAACGGAATCTTCACTGCGTTAGAGTTGCATGATAGCCTCATGTTATCCACAATGCAGTGAATACATCTTTCCTGTAGAACATAGGCCACCCACTTTCTTCAGTCATCTATGTCAGACTGTCTTATTAGATGCAAAAGCCATGTTCATTAGTGGACATGTCCTAACTCAGCTTTTGGCAGCTTTGGCTATGGAAGAAAAGTCTCTGGTAAACTTGGTAAACTCCCTCTGCGTCTGCACCAAAAAGACACTATAGCTTAAGCACTATGTGGCACCTAAATAGCCCTGACAGCAATGCCGCCTTGTCACTTACAGTGAGATGGCTGGAAATGGCAATTATTTATTATCTGCCACTCCCAAATCCTTACCTGCATGTAAGAAATCATGCAAGTGTCCTATTTTAGATCACTTTCTGACCATAAAAGTTTACCACTTTAGTTCAAATGCCTTTTTCAGATTAATCCATAAAACAGTGAAAACCACTGTTGACATGTCAGTATTTGCATCAATAACAGGCTGAAGTTTTGCTCAATGTTATAAAATAGAAAATCAACTTCAAACGCGCAGGCATTTATACAGAAAAATCTCTTCCATCAGGGATAGCAGCACCTGCTTCAGACAACATTTGTATGTTCCAACCACTGACTTTAAACCAGCTGCAACATATATACAAACTGAAGACAGGCTTTCCATAACATTTCCTCAGTTCTTATTGCCAGATATTTTACTGCTTTGGCTGCAATTCCTGAGCTTAATGTAGGTGGTTGACTTCATCAGAAACAACCTTGCAATACAAATGGGCTGAGCTTGAGGATATGCTTATTTACAAATAACACATGCCTGCAAAATCCAGAAAGGTATATTTGAGAGTCCTGTACATTACAGAAAGATATCAATTTGCTTTTATCTCTTTAAAAAAGTACCTACCCCATGATCAAATGCAGAATTGCATTAGAATTCCCAGTAAACACTTTTCTGGAAGGCAGTACACACATGCACATGTTTGTTTTCAGATATGTTTAAGTCAGAAAGCATCTTCAGGCAAGGAGATGTTCTTGCACAGACCCCAGGATGTGCATGTCCCTTCACAACAAACTCACTCTGTAAAAGCCCACATCCTGCCTTTGACATATATGGCTATCTTCTACTCACTTCAAACGAAACTCAGTCTCTACAGTGATGGACAGGATATGGACTTAAATGTTTATGAATATTTTCAGAAAGAGGAAGTCTGAAACTCTTTGACTGAAAACATCATGTTAAACCAGAGGTATGGCAATACAAGAATTTGCAGTTCACCTCACAYTTCTTTATTTCTGCAAATACTGTCAAATCAAATTACAAGAGGTAAGTTTCCACCTCAAGCATGGTATACCTTCGCTGACTACAACTTTTGACATAGAGATGCAAATAATCATATAAAAAGAAAATATATAATGCAAGTTTTGTGTAATTACAAAACTAAAGTTTTACAAAACTTTAAATACAAAATTAAAGACTAGTATTGAATGAGAAGACCCAGTTATATTGCATAAAATAGCTAATAGTGTTTTTRTGATTTGAAAGTAATGGAATGGCCAAAGGCTCAAAAGATCTTTTATTCTGAAATCCCATGGTGGAGATCTGCATACATGTGTAACAAAGGAATTCAAAAGACTTTAAAAACGCATACACTTTCACTTCTAAGAATAGCAGCTTTCTTTTGACCACACATGTAAAATGAAAACAAGCAGGCAAGCAAGCAAATTACTACTCCCAGGACCTGCCATATAATGATGCCATTTGAAGGAAAAACGGTTTGTCCCTTTGAATGAAAAAGAGAAAAGTAGCACACTGAGCAACTGATAAAGTGCTGTCTCTAAGCTCATTTATTCTTTCCCCACAGGCCTCTCCATAGTGTCTATTTCTTTTCTCTTCATCCACCCTCTATTGCTTCCCAGTCCGACATATTTCTCATACTTTGCCTTTCAGACCCCTCTCTAGCCTGCTTCCCATCCCTCTTCCTTTGTTCTTTGGTTTAGCTATTTTTAGAAACAAGACTTAACAAAAATCAAGCAGGCTCTTTTCTCAAACTCTTCATCTGTGTTCCTTATTGAGACTACAGTTTTGGATCAGTAGATCGCTGACTCCTCTTTTGAGTCAAAATAAAAAGCTGACCACTCAAGCTGACCACAAAAGCTGACCGCTCTTGACTCCTTCCTCCACACTTGGGATTCTGGACCCTTCTTGCAAAGCCTGGATATTTTTCTCCTCCACAGCCAATGATGCTGTAACAACATCTGCCATGTAAGGGTGGGAGGAGATCCGTGAGAATAAAACTGACAGTATGCAAAGACCCGTTGCCAAAGGATCATGACAAAAATCTTTAAAACTCACTGAATTTCTTACACAGGATGCTAGCATTCTGAAGCAGCATAGCCTTGGTTCAGCTTAGCCAAATCCTCCAAAAGTAATCCTCTTGCCCTCACAGAGGCTGTAGGACCTCTGTAGAAAGTAAATTTTTACATTCAAACATSTGTTTCTTAAACTTTCAAAACTTGCCCTCGGGAGGCCTATTCTCACTCCCTATGTTTCTTCACTCAGGGTGACCCAAAGAAAAGCATAGCCATCTGGCATGAGGCCACTCATCTCTATTCTTTTTGGCATCAAATACTCTCTGTGCTGTATTGGCTGAACAGACAGAGGCATTTGTGTATACCAGGTTCACAGACGCAGTCTAGAAAAATGAATAAGCCTTACTTCTATACATTTCTGTTTCATCCCATCTGCACCAGAAGCTAAATGAGAAAGTGAAAACAAAAAAACTCTACAGTCAAAAAACAACAGGTCCCTCCACTTCTCTGAAAGGCAAAAAAAACAATGGAAAGGGGAAGAAGCAGACTCCAGGGAGTCCAAGAACAGAAAGAAGTCCAAGAACTGGAAAAACTCTCTCCCTCACCCTTTTCTGGATGGGCTACAGCTGGCTTCAGCGACAGAGAAAAAGAAATTAAATTCTCTACACTGGCAGTTACTGACAGTTACACTGTAGTAGAATAACTTCCTATGCAGTCCTTAAAAGCTAGTCTAAAATGAAAAATAAAATAAGAAAGATCTATAATAGAGTCATAACTTAAAGAGATTTTCAATGCTAACCAGAGGGTTGAGTTTTTTGTTGCTTTGTTTTTGTTTTTCAATGATTCCTGGGATTCCCTAAAAAAAGCTATATCTCAAAATAAAACTTTAAATGTTTTATTTTCATATCTCATTGAATTTGGTTAGTTGTCAATTCTGGCTTAAGTAGATATGACAACTATGAATGTTTTTCTACAAGAAAAATATATTTTTCTAGTGAGAAAGCCTGTTTGCACTATGCAAGATACACTTTTTTTGCCTCTTGCTATTTGTTAAAACTCACCAGATGGCAAGTTTGCTCATTACAGTGCTTCATGAAGGCTTCTGTAATCTTATAATAACAGTAAGTGTACTGACACCTATTTGTAATATGGCTGTTTTCTGTAGCATTACTAGCAGTTAGTTTTTCACAACTGCTATTAGCTACCATGACTGCAAGAAAGAGCAGGACTGAAGGAAAGCAGGGAAAGGCTCTTCAGAACGTTCCATTCACAAGTATTGAATGAAATGGAACAGATGCCATCCCTGGTTAAGTATACCTGAAATAAGCTCAGTCTGCTAAAAATGAAAATTCTACCTTACATTTGTGAGGGAACTACAGTTTGGAAAGTGGTGGAAGAAYTGGGACACCAAACGGCTGTGCCACTATTCAGATGAACCTCAACAGGCTGGAGGAATGAGCCAACAAGAACCTCATTAAGTTCGACATAGGGGAATATCAAGTCCTACCTTCAGAGAAAAATAACCCAGGCATTAGGATCATCTGGAGGCAAAACAGTTGCAAAATAGCTCTGCAGAAATTTCTGGAAGTCCTGGTGGAGAGCAACCATCAACCAGCAAAGGGCCCTCATATCACAAAAGTGGCTAATAGCATCCCAGGCTGCACTGCTAGTAGATGGAGGGAGACGATCCTTCCACACTACTCAGCCTTGGTGAGACACAGCTGTAGTGCTGGGTTCCCATGTACAAGAGAGCTGAAGACCTACTGGGATGAGTTCAGCTAATGACCACAAAGATGATGCAGGAACTGGAGGATCTGATGTACAAGGAAAGGCTTAGAGAGCTGGACCGCTCAGTCTGAAGAACAGAAGGCATGGTGGGGTGTGTGTGTGTGTGTGTGTGTGTGTGTGTGTGTGTGCTTGTGTGTGTCTGTCTTACCAATGTTTATAAATACCTGTGAGGAAGCAGAGACTGGGACAGACTTTTCCTTGGAGATATTCAAAATCTGGACATGGTTAGAATCAACCTACTCTAACTGATCCCCCTTGACCAGAGGGTTTAAGACTAAGTGATATTCAGAGGTCCCTCCCAATTCTAGTAATTCTATGATTCTGTGACTGACTGGATAAAAACACAATCCCCAAATAACCTAAAAGTGTGGTATGGAGAATCTAGAAGTTGACTGAAACACACTGACACACACACACACACACACAGAGAGAATATATTTTGCAACACTTTTATTTCCTGGAAGGTTACCTAGGAAAAATCTCTGAAGTGGACCTACACCTTACTAATGCCCTATACAAAAGCAGAAGAAAGAAAGAGTGAGTTCATCTTAGATGGTTAAAGTCCTCTCTTCCTTATCTTTCCTGACAGTGATGCATTAGRAAATAAATTTTATTCTAGGGAACATGATTGTCCAATACCTGGTCTATAACTTCAAAATATGTCATTYGAGACCAAAGTTTTTATTCTTATCCCCAAATTACCACATCACTGTCTTTAGCTAATCAAGCCCCAAAACATCAGCACAGCAAAGGATGAGGTCCAAACCAGTATGTTTTACTCTATGCTACGAATTCCTAGCAATTCTTCATTTAATGATGCTATATAGTCTTCCCTTGAGACACAGTGAGACATCAGTGTCAAGTGGATATGACATTTTCCACAATCATTTTCTATTGTATTTTCTGGATTCTGTTTTCTTCAGAAAATCAGACCCAAATGGGAACCAAACCATATGCCAGGGCACGACTGTCCAACTACTGCTTATTATTATTTCTTCTATTTATCACTTACTATCATGCAACATTTTAGACTTAAATCTTAACAGACCACATTTTACTACATGGGCAAATTTCATCACTAAATCAAGTATCAAATTCTGTTACATTTATATACATTCAATTATTATACAGAAAGTCTCCTTCAGTAATTAATTTTTTGTGTTTATTCCTGTCTCCATAGCTGCTAGAAACAAACACATACTTATCCAATATGTTTCGTGTTCAAACCTCCAAATAGGCTTTGAATCCACAATTACTGTCAATACTCAAAAAAGGCAGGAACTAGTGGGGATAAGACTAACAACAAAGATAACCAGTCAGTGTTAAGAACTGAAGCCTTCTGAAGTTTAGTTTTATAGCTAGAATTCTTGTGGTACACTTTTTTATTTGTTATATAAATRGTGAGACTAATATTGCAGGTATTGTGCTAAGTTACAGCTTTGCCACAAAATAGAATTGTGTTATCAATAGGTTATATTATGTTTTTTGGGCAAGCTCAGAGTAAGAAATTCTCAAAAGATTTTAAGCTCAAGAGGAAACTATTATTAATTCTGTAGTGGAATTTAGAAGATGACTGATTTCACTAACATGCCATATTTGAAATAACAGCCATACATCCATATGAACTGAAGGAAACCTTAACAGGATTTGGGAACATAAGCTTAACCAAATACATTGTAACATGAAAAGTTATTAATTTGAACTCAAAGGGCAAAACAATAGACACTCCTCCCTCAAAAAAAAAATTAAAGGGTTAATAGTAAGAATTATATTTTACACTTGGGCTCCCATAGAATATAAACACAGTTCAACCTATTAATATCTGATTTCCTGTGACTGTTATATTAAACAGAGCTTAGCTCAATGAATTGCACTACAGAGAAAAAAAAAATTAGTATTCCTGAAATGCAGTTTTACTGCTTAAGAAATGACTAGTTTCCACGATCTTTGCAGAAAGAAAAAAAAAGTTCCCAGGTAGGCACTTTATCATTGCATTTAACAATAATGAAATATAAATAATGAATAACAATGAATAAAGAAATACATAATAAATAGCAATTAAGAAACAACTACAAGATCCTACACCAGTCCCAGAAGAGACAGAACTATGGTCAAGTAACAAATTAAGGAATAGAAGACTCTTAGTAAAAATTACTCCTATAGCCCATTGCCAAGTAAGTATAAATAGAATTGGTGGCCTGACAGAAAATAGACTCAATACCAGTCAGTGGAAAAAGTGGTCATCTGAAAGTATTCTGTGACAAATCACTGAAATTCTTCAGTTCACTGCAGAGATTTCTGGAAGCATCTGAGTGGGGTTAATGATGATTATCTCGTTTAATCAAAACAGACTTCATTACAGTTTCTGGGAATATATTTATTGTTACCAAAAATACAAACTCTTGAATTAAATATTTGTAATGCAAGACCATAGACAAAAAAATATCATAACACAGATCTTCCTGGACTATACCTGTGAAAAGAGGTAACACTAGCTCATGGACAGCCAAGTTTTACAAAGGTTTGATGACAAACTACTAACTGTGATAYGTAATGGTTAAAGAACACTTGTTTTCTTGCAACATATAACTGCACATACAACTATTCTTCCTTTTCTAGTAGAATGGTAAGATTCTAACAGAGAGAATCATGGATATTCCTAAAAGATCAGAAAAGCAGTAATAAAAGAAACACTAGTTAGGTATTGCTCCCTAGCTTCAAAACATCCTAAATGCAGTGGAATCCATTGAAATATATAACAAATGCTAAATGAATATTTAAACAAATCATGCAGTTAAGGTTAAATTTTAAGAATCTCATTGAGACTAGCATTAATACAGACTGTCAAATGATCAAGAACACAATATGATTATAGGAAATGGTGTTTGTAGAAAAGATGCTGAACTCCCAAATACCTAGTAATCTTTTCTAAAATATTGTTGTGTCTATTATTGTGTCAGTCTACTATTTGATTATATTTAGTTTTATGCTCTGTGTTTTCCAAAATGTGATATACAGTGCCCTCATCTGTCCCAAAGCAGGAAATTATTAGACCATTCACATTTTTTAAGTTCCATRCTAAAGTATCAGTATGAGAGCTCCCAGTCTCATCCAGTTTCATAACTCATAAATCACCATTTGAAACAAGAATACATGGCAATGAAACATTGTACCACTGTATGATTCTCCTGCTCCTAACATCTCACTTAAATCAGTCATCAATATACTAGAAATATCACATTTCATATTTAAGCTCTGTGTAACTCAACTAACATACAAGCTCAGAAGTGTGAAATATGTGAAATATATAATTTACAACAGAAAAACTGCAAATACTAAGCAAGTTCCTCCATTTCTTCTACACTTCGGAGTGTAATAGCTGTTTCTACACATGGCCAAATTAAAAACTTAAGTAACTTAAGTCACCAGACAGCATATTTGCAGTAATGACAATAATGGACTACTTTATGTTATATATGAAAAGCAATCGCATAAGAAACTGCTGTCCACTAAAAATGCGTAAAATATACATGCTAAAGTRAAACTTTTCTCCTGGAGTGACTTGAAATCAGTAAGTAAAATTTTCAAAAAGTTCTTACATCTTAAATACCTAAATTCCCATGCCTCTCACTTAGCCTACTGGTATTATATAGAAGAAACAATTCTAAATCCAGTAAAACTGTGTTCAGTTCATTTTACTTGAGTTTTATCATGTCAGTAGTTTTCATTTATGTACAAAGGTTTAAAATCTCTTTCTACCTCTCTCTGAAATTTTGTCAGGCAACTGAACATACTACCATCCTCAGTTTTTATAGGACCTCCATTCTCCACTTTATCACAAGAACGGGATAACAGTTTTCAGATCCATGGATATTCCTAAGCAACCTATTACTTCACTTTCAAAGTTCTCTCAGTAATCCAAACAGCATTTTTCAAGTGTCATTCTACAACAATCTGCTGATGTAGCTGAAATGAGAGGTGACTGTGCACGCAGACTGTTAAAATTGGCAAGCAAAGCACTAGAAAGAATTGACTGGACAATTGGAAAGTTCAAAAATCTTTTGTTTAATAACTGGCAATAATTCCCAGTGAAATAACTTTGCTTTTATCTTGATAGTATTCATACTGATTTGTGACTGACGAAGAAGGAAAACTACAGAATACAACACACATGCAGAGTGAAGCCCTAGCAACTTTGCAGCACAGTATAGGCAGATCTCTTCCCAAACACAGGTCTCTAAGTTGCGATGCTAGTTCCTGCTGCAGAAATGATAACCCTAGATATAACAGAAGCTGCTACACAAGAAGTAACAGGCTGACATGTGGCTTTAAGATTGTGAAGTAACAATAAAAAAAAAAGTTAAGTATAAAAGCTTCCTGCTTGGATAATGAACGCCAAGTTTTTATGTGAAACACATTTTCATTCCAAACAGAAAGCTAGCAATTGTGAAATGGACATGTCCTAAGGGCTAAAATGAATTGTTTTTAGTCTTCCCTACCAAACAAAGTATGTCAGGTTGGGAACTTCTTTGCCTTTTAAAATGTTTTTATAATTATGAACAAACACATGCAATAATTACCTTGAAAATATTTAGGTATGAAAAATACTTTAAGTTTTAAAAAACTCAACATTTTATGGCACAGAGGTTTATTCACTTTAATATTTTGTTATCAGTTGTCATTTAAGATAATACCCAACTAGTGACTAACTACAGATATTTCTAAAACATTCCATAAAGCTCTAAAGCTTTCTAAGTAAAAGATGGGCACAAGTACAAGCATTATAAAAAAAATTACATTTGAAAAAAATTAAATAGATAAGACTGGAACTAGCAGTGGAACTACATATTCAGGAAATCAGCATTCTCTTCTATTTAAATATCATTTTAAAAGACATCTATCTTCCAACGAATACCTTCAGTTTTATTTTACAAATGAAGGTAAGCTACATCTCCAATAAGCTAATTCAGCTCAAGCTTATTAGGTCATAATTGACCTAATACTTTAATAGTTGAAATTCTTTTTCCAGTACTAAGTAACATTACAACTGCCCAATCCAATGGTATGTTAGTGATGAAATACCTCACTATATTCTTRAAATGTAATTGTTTCATTCCTAGCATTCATTAAAAACAGACGATTTCATTTTAGAAAGTTGGAATACTGTCTTGAAAAAGATTTCTTTAAGTTACCCCAACTTCCTAACATATGCCATATGCACAGTAAACATTAGGTTTAGGTCTACTGGGAGGAAAAAAAAAAAAAAAAGAAAAAAGAAACAGTACTATCACCCTGCACAAAAATTGGGGAATATCTGCTTTCCTACACTCTTGGATAGAAAACATATTAAAATTCTAATAATTTTAAAAGAAAGACTTTTTTTTTAAAGTGAGAATCCTATATTTAGGAGTTGAGCAGTCTATGTCTGCAGAAAGAGCAATCAGGGCTTGAAAACCTAAAAATGAGTATGTAATATGATAGAGAGTATCATCCTCCACATTATGCTTCATACAAAATATTGTTGTCTAGAGTTAATTCCCAGAACATAGACATTCAATTTCTACAAAAGCTGTAAAAAATAATTCCTATTACTTTTTTTTTTAACTATTATCTTTGGCTCATAAAATTCCAGGTTAAACATGACCACTATAAATAAATCCAAAATAAATCAGTAAATGTTTAAATTAAAAAAAAAAAAAACACTACAGTTAGGACTGCTAGCAACAGAAGATGTTATGTTCAGATAGTAAAACTTCTTCTCTCCAGCTGTCAAAGGGGAAAAATACACATATATATATTTCTTATCTACAGTATAGAAAGTATCTAGAAACAGAGTCCATTATCCCTCTGTCATTTCATAACATAAGTCTATCAGAAGAGCACAAATATTAGAAGAAATATACAAAGTAGTGAGTATTCAGTCAATCATAAAAGGTCATCTTTTTAAAAGCACACTGGGCTAAACAATGACAAAAGCACAGTTAATGAGGATGGCTTTTTGTGTTTTTTTGACGATACATACCTAATTACTACTACTACTTGAGTATGAGGCCTCAAATTTAATTTTCCTAAGACAAAACACAAAATAAACAAGTTATTAAACACGTTTTCAAATCTTGTTTCCTTTTCCCTTACTTTTTTCCACAAAAGTACACCTTTAAAATATCTGAAACATCAACATGGCTGTGTTAAGCAGTATCACTATGCTAAGGCTAAAAACTGTAACTTTTTTTTTTAATAGTTCTATTTATAATACTTGCTTTAAAATATACAATTTTCAAGTGGAAAGTGTTCCCTCTCTGTGTTCTGTTTCCATCCCATTTATCAGGGATTTTTTTTTTTCAAAATTTAAGTGATGGAAAAATAAGTTCAAAATCTCCAATGCTTTAATYGTAACTATCACTAGTGAGTTATCTACATAACAGTGGAAACTGCAACATCCAAGAAATTATAATACCATTTTATGATTCTAATCTAAATACACTGTCAAATTTTACATCTTTTTCATAACAGTCTGCCATATGCTAAAACTTTCATTTTCAAGGATATTTTACAGTACTTTTAGCACTGACATTTCAACCTGCTTTCCATAGGAATTGGTGGAACACTTCACAAGGCACAACATGTTAAGAGAGGAAACAGATTAATGTCTCAATTAAAAAAAAAAAGAAAAAAAAAAAAAGAGACTCAGTCAATAGTCAAACTTCAAGCAATATTTCTGGAAAGTGAAACAGGGCAAAGGTAGAAAACAACAGTCTGCTAGTTGTACTGAAAAGCTTAATCTTTAAAGAAATCGTCCAAAGGAAATCCTATCTGCAAAATCTTTAGCTAAATTTACGGACCATATTATACATACAACAGAACCGAGGCCATCCACAGTAAGTACATAATAGTACTAACATGTAAGAAAGCTCAAAGGAACTTAGGTTCTTCAAAACAAACAACCTAAAAATCAGTGAGCCACCACTAGTTCCAGCTATGAAATATTATAATCAAGAATGGAACAGGACCGTGATGAGAACAGGACCTAATTTTACTTTTTTTTCCCCTCCTTTCTCATCAKCTACGTCCAGAAGAATCTAAAAGCCCTTTAAACCATAGGTTGGATCAAGACACTCACGAAAGAGGAGAAAATGTTTGGTTAAAAGGGAACCTCAGCTTTCCTCAGCTTTCTTACTTCATCATTTTTATTTTGAAACAGATTTTGATTACTTGAATCAGATTTTTTCTTTTTTAGCATATTGCAAGTGGTAACCCACACAATATTACACACTAAGTTAAAAGTTAAGGTGAACAGCTACCCCAAAGTGGATTTTCAATAGTTTTCAGTGCTTGCTTACATACAATTTTTTTCAATGATATTGACCCCAAAACATACTTAATAAAAGTAGCTGCATGCTACATTTTTTAAGCTTTAAGGACTTACATTCTATATAAAATAATAATAATAATAATAAAAGAAATACCTACATTAAACTGAAATCAGAAGAATGCAACATAGTCAAGGCTAATATCCAACATGCTGGATAACACGTTTATCTTGTATGCAAAGAAATTTATAGGTACATCCTTTGAGAAACAAATTCAAAATGACTTTTGATCTCTTTTTGATGTTCACAAGAGAAGGTACATGGTTAGATGACTTAAATACCTAAAACACATTTACAAACTGAAGGAATGGCAAATTCAATTTTAAGTACTTTGAAAGTACACTCTAAACAAACAGTTCTTGAGGTAAGTGTTTGTATAATACTACTCATGAAATATTATTTTCCCTTCCTCAGTGAAGCAAATCATTAGACCAGGAATTGATATACAGAAAAAAAAAAAAAAAACTGAAAAGTAAAACATAATAACCAAAGCTTGTATTTAGTATTTCAGTGCATAACCTAAACTATTTCATGGGATAATATTTTGATTTCATGCTTTACTCTTTCCAACTGGATTGTTCTTTAAGAAATACTTATTTTGAACAAGTTGACCATCTGCTCTTACAAATCAAAAAGGAACWAAATTAATATTATATTATTCTCAAATTAAAAACAAGTAGTAGTAATCAGTCACTTAATGCCACTTGCTAAATATAAAAAGAAACTTCTATTACTTGCCAAGTTTTTCTGTTTATGCAGTGAAAATGACCTGGTGATATATGGCAAACTTTTTTTGGACAAAGAAAAATATTTAATTAGGATGTGCTACATCAAACTTACAACCACAAAAACAATATAATGGAACAGCACAGAGTAGTTTTGTTCTGAAGAAAAGCTAGTTAGTTAGATACATATTATGCAGGTCATAGGGAAAAAAAATTAAAAATCAGATCTAGATAAATTATTTGAGAAAAAATATGATCATTATACCACTTATTAATATATTCGAACAAACATGCAATTCATTGTGGTTTTGTAAAACCATATTGAAATCACAGGCAAAATTGTACGAATCAGGGTGTACTAGATGCAATGAATGTTCTCGTTTGTGCAGACAAAGCAAGTTATTGCATTGTTCACCCAGCCACGGTTGCCTAGAGAGAACCTCAGATGGGTATCCTTTGTAAGCTGGAATTTCTTGGTGTTTGAAAAGCAAGGCTTGTAATATACCAGCTCTCATGTTTATTTTCTTTAGCTGATGTGTAATGCTTTGCATGGTATCATTGAATAAAAGGGTAGTTGATGAATTTTGAGAACTTATTTTCATCTAGGCCTTGAATTTCAAATCAGAAAAAAAAATCAAATATTTTTTCCTCCTGTTAGTAGGAAATATAAGGCTTAGAAAGTAGCTTTCATGACAGACATATAAGCAAATATAGTAGAAGAAAATAATTTCAAGGCCCTAATGAGAATTACTTAGTAGCTAGGAGAAAATTGAAATTTAATAGCTTTATCATAAAAAAAATTGTTCATTTCTTAGCTGTTTTTAGAGACAAAAGATAACTATATTAAACTACTCATTAACCTATTCTTTAAGGAAAATCATACCATTTCAGGAAATTCAAGCTTTGCTCTGCATAGTACTGCAGTATTTGCTTAGGAAACAAAGCCAGATGGGATGAATCAAGAAAAAAATATTCAATTATCCTCTTTCATGACAGCAGTCACAGGAAAAAAAAAGAAAATTTTCTCTTTTACTCTGTTGTTTTCTTCAAGGAACATGAAGAACGAATGGAAAAACTGCAGGGATGCAGTTTTTGGATGAGTGTCTTTTGGTGACCTCTGAAGTAACCGACTTTCTCAACAAACCACATCCTCTTCTCCTTACTCCCAATCTCTTCTTTCACCAAGTAATACTTCATGGGTTTCTTAAACCAGCTAACAAAAATAAAGAAAACCAAATTCTATGATTCTTTTCACTTCGCAGTATTGTGCTTGTTAGATCTTATGATAACTACTACTAGTCATTTACTAAGTACTATCTCTTTGAATATTTAGACCAAAATTGAAAGATACATGGGAAGAATTCATGACTTATTGCAAATCTATAACATACCTTTCTAGGAATAAAATCCAGTTCAATCAAAACTATTCTCTAAATACACATACAGATTGCAGAAGACCTGAGTAAAGGTTTGAGTTAGTCACTGTATATTAAGCAATTGTCCTTACTAGACAAGATGTTTATCATAACCAGGCACAGTCTACCCTCATTCTTACAAAAGCAGCTTCTCTACATTAAAGTACACCAAATTTTCTACATTATAAAATGATGCCACATTGATACAACTAATCAAAATGTGATTCATGGATGACTAAGAATCAAAGATGCTTGTAGATCTACAGAACTGTTCTTAAATTTCTTACATGATCACTGGGCTTCATGTTTCACAAGTGTGGAGGTCAGGCTTGATTTATATGAAGTATTTGTTCAAGTGAGCTTCTAAAGAGACAGATTCATCTCAATTTCTTCTCAGGAACTGTGATACATAAATGAGCTTAATGCATATCCACCACTTACTCATTGCATCAGTTTTCTCTAAAGTCAATTGCAGGAAGCCTCTTAGCAAGTAACCAAAACAAAATTAACAACAACAATTAACCACCTACATACGAGGAGATTATTCTTCAAAATAAAGCAGCCTCCTCTATTTACATCCATTCAAATTAGAGTTGTACACTATGCCTTCTTGCAATTAATTTTCACATAGCTAGGGAAGAAAAGGAACAAATTTATCAGGTCAGCAAGTAGACAGTCTCAGTTTTACACATAATCTGTTCACCAAGGCCAGTATATATCAACATAGATGTTGATATATAGGTCTGATAAAGGCATGGGCAGCTTGGGGTAGGCTTATGAAAAAGCAAGGAAAAGAAGAAGAAGAGTAAGAAGAAGAAGAGCAGGAGGAGAGGGAGGAGGAGAGGGAGGAGGAGGGGGAGGAGGAGAGGGAGAAGAGGGAGGAGGAGGAG
>NW_020456110.1:1483842-1487840 GCF_003342845.1 Nothoprocta perdicaria
AGGAAGGAAGGAAGGAAGGAAGGAAGGAAGGAAGGAAGGAAGGAAGGAAGGAAGGAAGGAAGGAAGGAAGGAAGGAACGAAGGAACGAAGGAAGGAAGTTTTGATTTTTTTTAAGCATTTTTATGCATTCTTTGCCAAAAGTATAGCCTAAAATTAGTGAGAAAAAAAAAAAAAAGGCAGTTCATATTCAACCCACATGTGATATATTCAATGTATATTTCTCCAGATGCTTAAAAGAAAATTAAGGCTTACAACTGCATTTCTTTTTGTCAGAAGTACATTTTTCTTCCAGTGGAAATGAATAGAAGGTAATGTGCTGTCAGTTTGTCATTTTCATATCATTTCTTTAAATGGCTATGCATCTCTCTACATTTTATAAACCACAGAAATGACAGATGTTTCACCTTCCTTCCTGTGGCTCCTTAAGGAGCAGTAACTGTGCCTGTTAAATGTGACCCTCTCCACCCCTGATTGTTATAATGATGTAGGACACAAGAGAAGAGAATCCACATGAGACGTCTCCACTGAGCCTTCAAAGAACAACCTGAACTACCTCTCTCCATTAAATCTCCTGCCTAGGTACTCTCAGACACAAGATGAAAGCATGGCTTCCCTCCAGAAGTGGGAATGGAAGTGAGCCTCCACTCGATTTTCACACACAATCACACACAATCTAAGTATTTATTTTAAAAACAAACTCTCAAATAAGCTAATGCAACAACATTTGTCCTCTTAGATATGAAAGGAGTGTTTTGTTTGTTTTTGAAAGCCCACTTCCTCCAGTAACATTAAGTTTCTTTATTCAAACTTTATTAACAGAACTGTAGATTAATAGAACTGCATCTATTAACGTCAGGTAAGAAAGCATGGATTTTTCATATCCAGAGCTAAACCTAGCTAGCAAAACTTTTTCATGTAGTTGTGCTATTAACAGCAGTAAATATAATACAATAAAAACAGATATAAATAAAAGCAGGCAACACCTGCAATGGGGTCCACTCCGTGAAAAATCTCAGTCTGAGTTTTTCCTAACGTACCCATCTTTGCCAAGCAGGGAATCTTGGCGCTTTCAATAGAAGGAACAGATTACTCAAGACTAGTAACGTAAAGGCAGTGATTTTAAAAAATACATATAACAAAAAGAGCCATTTCTCAGTATACTAGCTTCTTACTGCTGTGGACCTGAGTTGTCCAAATAAATTGCAGCATGCTGCCTTTATTAGCACACCTTCACCACATACGTATGTATAATGAACAAAAGAAATTGTTTCAGCATGGAGATCAGGTAACTGAAGGATAAAAGAGAGCTAACTGACACTCATAGTCAGCTTGCTCTTCAAAAAAAATACTGAGAAGTATTAAACAAAAATAACAGACCTGGATGGCATAAAAAAATCTAGAAGAATTCATGGCAGCTGAATGCGCTGATGGTGGCAAAAAGCTCAAAAACGCCATGCGGCACAGGAAATAGTTAAAGGCAGAGAGTACAGCAGAAAAGTCACATTTGTACCACTCTTTTGTTAAGAATATGCTTTTGGGGGGCAAAGCATGAGTGGATGGACAGTAATCCAGAAAAAAACACTCTTTTGCTTTAATATGAAAGACTGAAGTGGCAGCTAAGTTTGTGAGACAAGAAGATACATTTTTACATTTTACTGAAATAATGGAGCTACATGATTCAAATTATACTTTCCCATGTATATTGGTAATATCTGAATATACATAGTTTCACGTATTTTCTACAAAATACTTTATTTACTTGATATACTTTATTTTACAAATTACCACATTACAGTACTACATCTACTGCCATCTCTGGCAATGGAACGCTTAAGTTAGAAGGAAATTTCAGTTTGTTTATTGCCACAGGAAAGTTAAGAAAGGTTTGGTATTTCTCCAAGACCCACAAGTACTGTCACAGCTGAGTACTTTTAAAAAACCTCAGCTTTGGGAGTATTTTTATTTGAGAGATTTAGACTCTTCTTGTATGAGTGATTAGTTGCTATGGCTGCACCACCCTGGATGATTTTGCATTACAACAAGCAAATAAAAAAAAAAAAATTCAAGCTCACTATGGTGCACAAGAACCAGTATTTGAACTTAGAAGTCAAATTTACTTTTGATTTTAAAGTTACAACATTAAGGTTCCTTCAATTCAAACCCCGTAATGGGCAGTTGGCAGTTGGCAGTTGGCTTCAAAACTAACCAATAACCTAGTCTGACTTCTTGACTATAAGACATTACATTTCCCTCTAATTTCTCCATCAAACCTAAGCCTTAAGCTAACCATTCCTTTGCGACAGTGGTAAAGCTATTTTCATCTAAATATGTCAAGGGTTGAAGAAATCTAGACTCCAAAACCAAGCTTTACAAGCTCAGCCCCTAGAGGGAACACCGCATTACAATTTACCTACAAGAACTTGCCATTCTATTTACTTTCCCATACAGGTAACGTGCTTTTGACTAAAATCACTCCTATTGTCTGCTAGTTGTTTTTCAGAGAACCTGAAATTATGCTTGCTCCAAACCATACATAAGTAAATACATTATTTGTATATTCTGCTTTATGTCCAGGTGACTGACATGTTCAAGAGGGAATTTTTTTCAAATATGTGCATAGAATAACTGTATGCCCTTGTGCATACAGCTTTATAAAGCTTATGCTTTATTATGATTTCAGCCAGGTAAAATATGAAAATGATATGCTAATATACAGCTTTTAGCTTACAAGTTTGTTTTCATAATCACACTCATGCTTACTTGCATGATTCCTGCATTATTTTCCTGCTAAAAGCACCGAAAGAATATGCAACCTCCCCTTCACTTTGCGTTTTCCATTAAAGCAAAGTATCCTATGTGATATCCAAGAAACAAATTGAGGGGAAAGCATGAAAACACTTAAATCTGATGCTTATGAATAAATTTTAATCAAAAAATCCAAAATATTTTCCGGTTTGCCTCAGAATCATGCATAAGATGCACAAACGTTAAATTGTCACATGAATTAACCACAGATTTCTACAAAGGTAATAAGCAGAGGCAAGAGCAAATCAGACATACACCACTGAGGGCGAGTCAATATTTTGGGTTTTCTTTTTTTAAAATCTGTTTTATGTTAAGGTAACTGTGTAATGTAACATTCAGAACAGTTTGTTTAAACTCAGTTTTGATTAACAGTTTTCCTGAGTCTTCTTTAAAACTTAGTATTTGAAGACTCCTTGTAAATTATTTTTACTGACTGACTTTTACTGACTTCCTGGATCAGATATTTTACTACGTAGGCCAGGTAAACTTTTGTAACTTGTCCTGTTTGTGGTAGAGAGGAAGGTGGGGACTGCAAGAGGAGAGCACTAGGCCTGAGTAAAGCCAGTACACTGGTTCCCCACACTACACAAGGATTTTTTTCCCCAGCTGTTAGTTACAGAAAATGAGCTGTTTCCATTTCACACTGGGAGTTTTGAGGCCTGGAAGCATCTGCATCAGGTTATGTGGACAAGAATCACAGGAAAAGAACAAATAAAAACAAAGCTTTCCCAGCCTGATTCATTTTACTTTGGAGTTTCTGTCACGCTGGCTCAAGTTTCCTGTCCCCCTTCAGCCACCACTGTGGGCCACCTGACTGACAAATCCTCAGTGCAGGTGTGTGTAGAGGTGTGTGTAGAGCCTCAACGGATCACAAGGCTGAAAGCCCTCAACCCCTTCCATGTTACCAAGACCCCTGAGAAAACAAAGCAGCTGCTGCTGGAAACGAAGCCATGGGAGAGACGCTTGTCCCAGCAGACTGTCTCYTTGTGGTCTGCTGTGAGGCGCTGAGCACAGGCAAAGTCCAAGACCCACCAAGCACTCCTGGATGCGGGACAGGCCTTGCTCCTGGGTGGCACGTGCTAGCTGAATTTCCTGAGCTTGCAGCTAACTCAAACATGTTAGAGTAGTACAATAGCAACATCACCAGCTTTGTAAGTGCCTGTGGCATTTTCTTTCTCTCTTTTTTTTTTTTT
>NW_020456110.1:1488051-1488572 GCF_003342845.1 Nothoprocta perdicaria
AGCATGTGTGGACACGCGCCCGCACTCACCGAGCAGCAGCAGCTTGAGCTCGCGGCGCGCGTCGCGCYTGTCGCGGCGCAGCTGCCGCTCGATCTCGGCGCTGATGCGCTGCGACTCCTTCTCCTCGGCCGAGAGGCAGCAGCCGGCCATGGCCCTGGCCGTGGCGCTGCCCCGCGCCGCGCTGCGCTCCGGCGGGCAGGTGGCAGCCCGAGCCGCCGCCCGCCTCCTGCCGCCGCGCAGGGACCGCGGCGCGGCCCGCCCCCAGCCACGCTCGCTTGGGCGGAAGGGAGGGAGGCAGCGAGGGAGGGAGGTGGTAGCCCTGCAGGCGGCGCGGCCACCGCCGCCTCGCCCGGCGGGAGAGGGAAGCGCCGGGCAAGGCACCGGCACGGCGAGCGCGGAGAAAGCCCCAACGGCTGCCCCTGCGGCTGCCCCAACGGCTGCCGAGGCGCCAACGGCTACCGCGACCCCAACGGCTACCCCAGCGGCTGCCGAGGCGCCAACGGCTACCGCGACCCCAACGG
>NW_020456110.1:1488672-1556939 GCF_003342845.1 Nothoprocta perdicaria
GGCTACCGCGACCCCAACGGCTGCCCCAACGGCTGCCGAGGCACTGATGTCCCCAACGGCTGCCCCAGCGGCTACCAACGTTCGCAACATTTGCCTCAACGCCTAACGATGCCCTTAAAGGCTGCCCCCTTTAACTGGGGTACGGGGGGATTGTGTGTCCCGTTTTTGCTCCTCAAAACGAGAGCAGAGCCTGGCGAAGGAGGGCCTGTCTGTGCCAGGCGTTGTCCACAGCTTGTCCCTAGAGGAGCTGCCCTGAGTCAGCTGTACATCTGTTCTTGCTTTGTATACTTACAAGTTTTACAAAGTGAGCTTGTGAACTGAAAGGCAAACGATCTTGGGAAAGCACTTTCGGCCCGAGGCTTTCCTGCAGTAGTAAAATCAGATAAAATTTGACAGGAGGTGTCAACATGAGGTGCTGAACCCTGGCCCTCTGGTGAGGGATCAGGGCTGCCACTGGCAGCTCCGTGTCCACAGGCTCCTGCTGAGCTTGTGTCCTGCCAGCCACTAGCAGCCCAACGTGCTGACACGAGCACAGCCTCTGCTGCTCCCACACACAGGTTTTTATTATGGTTCAGCTCTTCCTCCCACTATGGAGGACAGGGAACTGCAGGCAGGTACCAAACACACCATGGTGTCCAACACAGCTGAGCCTTGGCGGTGGTCATGTCCACGCGAACACGTCCAGCGCGGCCCCGCTCCCTGCAGAACCACCTCCACATCTGCTCCGCGTTTCAGGAGCAGGTGTGTTCCTGTGTCTGGCACACGTGAACACTTGTTTATGAGTCTGAATGTGCGTTTATGGGTTTGCAAACTGTGGAGAATTTTTACGGTGTTCCAACTCCACTGAAGGTCTGCAAAATCAGCACATGATTTTAAAACTTGTTAAATGGGTRGGCTGTCATGGTTATTTTAGGTATAGTGTACGGCAGAAACCAGACCTTGGGCTTTGTTGTAACACAGAGCATAGATTAAAAATCAAATTATTGGAACTTTTCTCTCAGTTCTGACTTCTCTGTGTATTTATTTACAAAGTTTCTTAGAATTTCATTTTTCAGTCTGACATCCTATTGTCATTTTCTTCTTTTTTCCCCTTCTGGTTTATTGTAAAGCAAAATAACTCTATAATGATACTTGAACTTTTGAACTTATGATATTTCAAATGCATTCAGTAAGAGACAACAAGACTCTGAGTCAAGGTTTATACAACAGGGATAGGTGAAACCATTAGAAAGATAGGGAAATAAGTTTTAAACAAGCCCAAGTTATTGATTTTTTCACTGTAGGCAGTTGCATCTATGCAGACTGTGAAAATGATTTTATTTTGAGATAAAGCTATGTATTTAAAGGTAAGGGTAGAAAATGGTATCACCATTTAAATGGGAAAATGTAAGCAGTTTTGAAGAAGTTGCTACATCATTCGAAAGTTCAGTATTTTTGTGCTTATAGTAATAGTGATTTCCTATAGTATCGCCCTAGTATGAGGAAGCCTGTGAGCAGGATTTGAAAGAGTCAAGATCCTCAACGTGTGCTGATCCTGGAGTCTCATCCAAATRTGGTAATTGTGTGAATATATTATTTGTTGCTCCTGCAGGTAAATATTTGCTCTGTCGGATAGTATTTAATGACCAGTACAAATGCTTTGAGATAAGTATCRAAATWTTTTTTTTTTTTAGTGAATCAGAATAAGGTGTACACAGCAGTACAATTCCCACTACCTTAACAACTTAGAAAATTCACATCACATCTCTGTTCTCATGTGGCTCTCAGAGGAAAATATCAAAGGGTGTGTAACCCAAATTTAGTCTTAAAAATGTCTCTTGCCTTTATTGGCACTAGTTAAAGCTAGTTATAAATATATGCAAAATGTTTTCAGGATTGTGCTATATGGTTTTCCGATGAGGTCCACTGAAGTACATCTACTAACTTCTCAAGAAGCAGTAACAAACTTTTATTTTTCKAAAGATAAGTATCCCAGTTCTTTCATCAGTAGTTCTTTTAACAACAAAAAGAAGGCAATGTGATGCAACTAGCAAGGCAGAGGGAGAGAGGAGCTACAGAGGTTAATGTCTCCTGCAGGCATCGTGGTTACGCAGGTTCTCAAAAATTTCTCAGTGACTGAGTACTTGGTTGCTAGCAATTGTAATAACTCTCTGCCCAGCATATTACACTTTAGTCCTCCAAGAAAAAGCTAGTATATTCTAGGAAATCCTTTAGGCAACTTATTTCTGAAATTAGCATACATATTCATAAAGTCATGTTTTCTTTCCAGCTTACTTTTTGCTCTCCTGAATAGACTTGCACTACTTACAGTTAGATTATCCTGTACTTGATTAATAGATCTGTGCAGATTATAAAGGTATGCAGATTTTCTGCTGAGCTCCTGAGGGCTTTGTTTATCCAAAATGCTGCTCTGTCCCTCTCTGTGCCACTGACCAGCAATAGATCTATGTTTTCAAGGTACCTGACAGCCATTTCTTTTCTATAGCTGCCTTTAGGCTTTATTAAGGCTTTATTACATTTGGAGAAGCAGTGCAGAAAATATGTTAAGACTTCAGTGATAATTTCTAGACCAGTTTTGAGCACCCAGAAGCATTTTCCAATTTTGAGTGATTGACCGTTAGCAAGGCCTGTGACTCCCACACATGCAGGCATCTTAACTCCCAAGAATCTTGAGAAGGCTGCCAAAAAACAAGGGGTACATAAAAGGCTGGTGTCTGCACAGTCTCTCTTGAGAGCAGATAAGGTTTCAGAAACTGGGCTGAGCTCTGAGCTGCTTATAACATAAATAACCATCCATGGTGAAAGTTCTGCCTGCAAATAAACAAAGACATACACTTYGCTAAGGGTGAGTTTGTGATTTTTTAAAGGTGGTATAATGTAAAAATGGTAAAAACTCAAACCTCCTGTTACCTTATAAGCTCATGTTTCTGAAAGGTAGCTGAAAAAAAGCTGTGCTTGCCTGCAGTTGTTAAAAAAAGAGATGTTTTAATTCACCTGCAGTTATTAAAAGAAGAGATGTTTTAATTCACTGTTTCTTGGGTGAAGTAGTGGTGATGTTTGATATCATAAAGGACAATCAGGAAGCCRTTTTCAGTATTTTGTTGTAAGATGATGAAACAAATAAAAAGATCTGCACTTCTGGTTTTTCTAAAGCAGTGGTACACAGAATCCATATGCTGCTTTTCAGTGCTGATTAGATTTTTGTTTTTGTTTTTGTTTTGCTTACTGTAACAGTGAACATGATCTTCAAATAAGGATACCAGTAAAAAAGATTAAGAAACAGTACTCTGTAAGAACCAGGAAGGGACTGGATGTTGTGTTTTTGGGTGGAGGTAGGACCTGAAGAACTGCTATAGTGGAATGAACTTCTAGTTGTTTTGTAACCTTGTACTTTTTTATATGCTCTACATGATGGTAGTTGGTTGAATGAAAATGGTAGAAATGGTAGAAATGAGACAGATCACACTGTAGAAAAAACTGTGTGTAAACTGTGTAGTTTCAGTGAGGGAAAGGACTGGTTTATTTTGCTTTTTTGAAAATTTTATTTTTATGGAAGGTGGCCTTCCAAAGGTGGCCTTTTGGGTGTTGTTGAGATGGAGAAAGAATTTCTAGGCTGGATACATGATACCTGCCTTCAGTTTTACTCCAAAATTATATACACATTTTTTATGAACTACTTCTAGTTAAAGCATCTTGGCTTACCACCAGTGGTAGAAAGGCAATGAATGTCCTGCTCTCTCATTCACTCCAGCAAAACTGAAAAATGAGAATTCTTTTTTTCTGGCTCTTCACACGATCATTTTAACCTCTGAAAAAAGAATTAAATATTTTTATTTGGTAGTGTTTTATATCCACTTCTCTCAAAAATAAACAGCTGTGTAGTGCAGAGATTCAAAGAGAAACAGACTTTAACTTTTGAGACATTTTTCAAAATTGGGAGATTAAAATAAGCTTAATTTTGAACTAACAATCATGTGTGGCTTTCTCTTTAGGGTGGGTGGTTTGGTTTCTGTTTGTATTGTTATTTTACACAGTGATGAAGTTTCACTCCAGCTGACTTCTTTATTTTTTTTGGCACTCTGTGTACTTTGTGCATTTCATTGCTCGGTAACTCACAGTAGCTGCACTCCTTAAAAGGCATAGGCTCAGAGAAACGTTCTTACTGGCCCAAACAAGTTTGACAGGTTTAATGACCCCAAATACTGGTGCAGGGAAAAATATTCCAGATTCAACCATCTTCCAAGTGCATGTTATTTAGTATACTCCTCCTCAACAGAAAAGCCTGTGTTAAAAGATACCAATTAAAGTAACCCTTTAAAAATGAACAATTAATTGGATAAGATTACAAAGCGGTAGAATTCTCAAAGGGGAAAGCTGGTCCTTGTAGTAGAACTACTTTGAAAACAAGCAAAAGCTCTCAGATTTCCTTCTGATAGATGTCTAGGAGTTACCACAGTCAAATTTGGCTAGGTTAATTGCATGGTGGGCTAACAAAAAGGCAGGAAAATCATGAGAATAAAGTAAAACTGCTTACAGCATATATGGTGACAACAATAAACAAGACATTAAGGAAGAACAGCTAAGGGGAAGCTGAAGAACTGTCAGACATTCTTTGTCTCATGCAGGAGGAAAAAAGGAAGAAATAATTCTCAAACTCCAAAGATCTATTTTTAGAAAAAAAGGTCCTGAATAATTTCATATGTKCATGTTGCATTAAAAGTTATTAATGCTGTGTTCTGTATAGGCAAGGATAAAGAAGCTAATGCCTATTATGTTAACTACAAGCCCTCAATCTTGTTTGAAAAAGAAAAAACCCAATATTTTTACTATTAAAACCATTAATTGGAGATTATACAAAAATACTGCCATATCTCTGGAGTCATTAAAACCATGATCTCCTTTTACAGTGGTGGATCCAAACAACAATCCTCCGATACTGTCAGGTTCAAGTTTTTTCAGTAATGGTAAATAACACAGTAATTAGTTCCAGGCTCAAAGACTGGCTTAGAAGCAGAGTAGCTTAAAAGATGTTCTGGAAAAAAATGCACATTTCTACTGCTGGCAAATGAGAAAGTTTAGTATTTTTATATTCTCCTTTATCATGTGGTCTAAACTTCACTCACATTGATACCTCTCACAAAACCATGTTCAGACGGAGTGTGTTTTCTGTCTCTGCTGCAGTGCCCCTGTTTGAAAGAGAAAAGAGATGAATCAATTTCCGCTAGATCATGCAGTGACCATGGTAGAATGGGAACGGGAAGCCTGATTATGTTTATCACTTTTAGTCCTGCACTTTAGTTTATCATCAAGCATTCAGTGACATCCAGGCAAATATTTTGGAAAATTTATCGGGATGTTTACTTGTGCTGACTGATGGCAGTGTTTCATTAATTAACTGCAGCTGATAGTGGTACTAGAGCAGCCTTGTTCCAATTTTTCTGTTATTTCTCTTGAAGGTTGTGATTTATTAAAATTTCACATCAAATAGCACAAGATCT
Organism: Nothoprocta perdicaria; assembly: GCF_003342845.1. Lineage (NCBI taxonomy): Eukaryota > Metazoa > Chordata > Aves > Tinamiformes > Tinamidae > Nothoprocta > Nothoprocta perdicaria. The sequence goes on from NW_020456110.1 coordinate 1,494,171, forward strand.
CCTCAGGACTTCTGGCTGCAAGCTGTTGGGGTCTGTTTTAATTCCTAGTCAGAATTATTCACAATTATCCCTGGTTGCTAATGGAATAACATGTATTTAATCATGCTAACATGACAGTACCTCACTCTACTACTTTCATAGAACAGATACTAGCGTATCTGGTATGCCTGCTTAGTAATTTTTTCAGCTTAATGTTTTGCTGTTTCCATCATGGGCCTATACCATTGTTTACATATTTTTGTTCCTAATCACTTTAAAACATCTGCCTTTTTAGTCTCCCCTTACTTTTGAGAGCCTTTCTTTGATACTTAACTTCCTTTTAACATTTCCTGTACTCCAAACCTTCTAATTCCATAATTTATGATGAGTATTCTTTTTATATATATGTTTTTCATTTTCTTTTTCTTCCTCTTGCACTGAATCAAGGAGAGGGGAGCATACAGGAACTCTAATAAATATCTTAAAAATTCTAGTTCTCCATATTACTGTGTGCTTGTGCTTTGTGCTTCCATGCCTAACTCAGAATTTTCTTTAGCTTTGATTAATTGGTGCTTAGAAGTATCAAGTACAAGGATTACTTACAGGAGCTCTCTTATTTTTGCTCATAATAAATATAATCATATTTTTATTACTGGTTCCTTTGCAATAGCTGGCTTCTGGTTAGGTGACTATACTTTTTTATCCTAATTAGAATTTTGAAAAGGCCACTTCAGATTGTGCACAAAGAATTTTGTGTTTAAAGAGTTCCTGCATATGATTTTAGGAAAATAAATTATGTTTGATTGCTGGCTAGGTTACTATCCCCCAAAACATAAATTTCTGACTCTGTAGACTGTATAGCTTTTGCAGTAATTGCTTGTATTTGTATTTAACTTACTGGTTTATAATATTTTAGGATTTTTAGTTAATGCATTTGTTCACATATTCATAATTCATATATTCAAACCTTGTGGATTAGCAGAACTAAAGATAAAGATATGTTTAACCATGAATGCCAAATTGCCTGTTTTATGCACTTTTCCTAGTACAGAGGTTGCAATCAAATACACCCCGTGCTGCATCCCTGTAGCTCAATCTATCAGGTATGATCTAAAATACAAAAATCAAAATACATAATTTGCAAACCATACCAAAATGAAGAGTCTGGAAAGCTACTGTTAAATTCAAAATTGTGGGTAAGGGTACAAACAAAAAGGGTTCCTTTGTTAACAGAATCACATAGGGATAGCTGAAATAAAGTCTGAWTTGTGACTAAGTTTGGGGCAAAATTCAAGCTTACAGCCTTAGTTACAGGCAGAGGTAATACTGAATTTTTATACCACAAATACTGTCTATCTCAAAACTAACTTTACAGTCTCAGAAGGAACAAGTTAAGGGGAAAACAAAAATCATGTTTGTATTTGGAAATGAAGTCCATTGAATCAATACTACATAAAATCCTGAAAATATATATATTTTTAACATCCTGTTTTTAGCACATAAGTTGTTTTAAAGGTAATAAGAATGATTTAATATGGTTGAAAGTGTGAAGACAAGAAGAAAAATCTCTAACAGTATAGTGCAACAACTTCTGTAAACAGATTTTTTTTTTTTTCTAAAAAATGAATGCAGCCTTTCATGAACATACAGGCTAGTCTCCAAATGACAACACTGTTGAAGCGTTTAAGATAAAGTCTTTTATGAGCCAATAAGAGAAGTTCTGCAAATCATTCCAGTGGGAATAAAGCAGAGATTTCCTACCCAGTTTAATTAYCGGAAGAGTGAGGAATATTAGTGAAGACAGGCTTTTGGATTTATTTAGCTGAAACAAATCAAGAAAACAAATCACCTAGGGAATCAGTCAGAATGTTCCTGGAAGCTTCTAAGGTAGATATTCAGGRAGAATTAGACATAATATTTTACTTCAAATATTATGATAAAACCCTAATTAAAATATATATTGATTATTTTGCATAATGGACAATACTAGAGCTGCTGGTAATTTAAGCACAATACCAAGAACTGGCAATGCTACTTTAAGAGGAAAAGGACTAATTTAACTCAAATGCAAAATTGTATTAATCTTTTAAGAAAKTGGATTATCAAAATTCACAGCCTAATCTAGAGAAAAGTACCAAATAGAGGATTTAGTGATGACTGAGGAAGGAAGAGCAATGCCAAATGATTTTCAGCCCAAAACATTCTGAATAGCTAAATATTATGACTGTTATGGTYAATAATGAAATAATTGCAAAGCATATTTAAATTCTTTTCCCTCATATGTAAACCAGATTAAAATTAGATCTGATTCTTACCAGAATAAGATATACTTCAGAAAACAATGGATATTTCCAATGGTAAAATATATGTTGTATTTTGTACATATGAAGATTTTTTTTTTTTATATATATATATATATATATATATATACATGAAAACTTCTTTTCCTGTAAACAGATTTATACAAAGGAAGGTTGTAAATGAAGCATAATACATTTAAATGTATAAGCAAAATTAAAATAGGAGAACATGCTAAGTGCGCTACGTTACTCCTGGCGTTATTTGTGTCATTATGAGGTTCTGAAAGAAGTGTCATTTGTCTCATAACAGGTGATTCCTGCTCGTGCCTCTGTGCCACTCTCCGTAAGCGCCAACTCCGGCCCRGGTTAAGCAGCYGCGTTCAGTGTCCGTGGGGGTCATYCACTGCACCAAGCACCAGGTGAGTGCCTCGTGTCGGGGCTGGTCTCGTGGGGGAACCTGCTGCACGTTCTGCCCTCCTGCTGCTCCRTGAACAGCAGCAGCAGCTTCTCCCTGCACTAAAGGGACGTTCCAAGGGGAGGTCTAGTCCTAATCAAAGACATAAAAAGCTTCAGTACAGAGGAACAATTCTCACATAGGTATGTAAAATCTGTAGGTAAAATATTTGAAGCAGGTCTCTTCAAAATTATTATTGCCACTGGTTTCGTCCCTTGTCTCGACCTACCACTTCTACAGGTGTAACTATTCATATTGTTCAGCTATTCATACCTTAGTCTAGAAGGCATTTTAAAAAATAATAGAACTTTTATTTATTCCTTAGAAAGCAAATATGAAATTGTAACCAAGTCTGTCACTATCTTCTGTTTAGGATCCGAGGGCTTCAGATCCTGAAAGTTACTAATTCCGGTGAACTTTCCTCACCCTTTGCGCAACAGCAGCCCTGATTACTGTCAATCAACCAGATGAACTTTGTGGGTGCAGTTCATGGCCCCCCGCCAGGGTCCGTGCCCGCGCTCTTGACCTGTTCCCATCCTGCGACAACTCTCCTCTCGTCCCAGCAGGSAGAATGTGTCTATATGGCGCCATTCAGAAACCAGGCACTTGTTTTCAAAGGGAGGAYTGGAAGAATTTGAGAGAGGATCAGAGAGCATATCCAGATCTGTCAGAAGCCCCACTAGTGGTTAAGGAACAGACACACGTGTGAAAGTCTGAAATAGAAAAGCTTTTTATCACAGTGTATTTTACAGCTGCCGAGGTGTGGGGTGTAAGTCAGTATGGCACGTCAGTGCTGGAACTGTGAGACCACTGGCTCCCTGCCTGTATTTTACATAATGAACTTTCCTGTGGGGCTCATTTGTTCTCATACTTCTCTCCCTTATCACTCTCTGACACATTTCCTCATGAGGGTGACTTGTCTTGAAGTGCTGCAGATAAATTTAATTCACTCAGGGCATCAAGTGCGCTACTGAATAAAGACTTCTTAGATTAGAGTCCTTGTCCATCAGTGATGGGGACTATCTAAACACTAGAACACCTTTACTTTTCACACAAGTAGTGGTGATAGAAGAAAACACACTTGACCCCATATTTCCCTGTGCCATTTCATCTTAATTTTAAACACTCAAAGGCTCTGAAACCAAGTAGCAGTGAATACTGCATAGCATCAAAGCACATAAACCATATCAAGCATCCAACAGCAAGAACAACTTCAGTAGCCCATACTTCACAAGGCAAAGAAACACTTTGTGATGTTTGTCCATGTAGTTACTAGCACATGGGTACAGAAAATTTTGCGCTACAAACATGAGATGCCTGCATCCTCCCTCACCTTGTATTTGCTGTATGATTTAGGCACACACCATATGTTGATGAAGGCATACATGAACGTACCCTCAATGAACATCTGTCTTCACATGTTCTTCATGTGCTGAAGAATATTATTAAGGCTATTGACAAATTGCCATTTTTCTGTCTCGTACAGTAGTGAACACGTGTATTCATGCTGAGCAACCCCTAACCTAAGCGTTCTCCTTCCCACAAGGGTAACCAGCTCTAGGTAGGTTTTCAGTGTTCATCAAAACAGACATCAACCACAGGCAACAGACAGAACCTCTCCATCCCTGCAGTGACTGGTGTATGTGGGAATGGGATTATGCGCAGGCAATGCTCAGATGTTCAAAATGCAGGTGCTCTTCAGCAGGACTCATCTGCAGCGCTCATCTGCAGCGCTGCAGGGYGTGCTGGCCCCACAGAGCCACCCTAGCAGTGTGACATGAACGCTGGTCGTGACACCAGTCATCAATYGTAACCCTTCAGTGTGTGGTTAATCATCTGCCATGTAGACAAGAAATCTCCACAGCCTTAGAAACCTTAAAATGAGACTTTGTGAGAAGAACTTGCAGGATCTGAGGAAACAAGGAGAAAATTTGTCTTAAATGAAACAATTTTAGCATAATCATTCTCTATGGGGACGTTTAATCTACCAGTCATTTTCAGAAGACTCCAGCATATACTATCAAAAAAGTATTTAAGGGTAAACTGCAGAACAGATAAGGTCTGTGTCATGAAGGATGTTCTCGACTGATTTTAATGAAGAGATTTTTAGTACTCGTTTGTTTTAACAGCAGATGAAATGTTTTTCCCTTTTTTTAAATGCAACTTTGGTCAGAATGCTTATCACTAAATTTACAAGAAAAGCCTTATCTGACCTTTTCTTGTAAGGAATAGCTATTTTGTTAGCATCTGGCTCCTCAGTATCCTTGGTTGTTGTTATAATTAATTTTTGTCATGAAAACCTCCTTCTCTATTTTTCTGACATGATTTCCCATCATACAGCTCATCCTGCAACTCCTTATGCTCTCGATACTCCTCATTGACCCTCTTCAGGCCAAAGCCAGTGCTGGTCTCAGCGATAAGCTGCAGGGAGGCCTGGTTTAAGCCAGAGTGCAAAACACTCTTCTCCTATAAAATTTCAATACTGACCAAAAATTACATTACTAAAATGCAAGTTATAGAAAAATTAATTGGTTTCTTTGAATGCTCAGTCAGGGAGCATTCAAACAACTCACTTTTAGGAAGAATGAAATCCAACACATAATAAGAGATATATATAAATATCTTTTTCTTCTTCTTCTGAATTTGATAAGCTRTGACCCTCTACTCAACACTTAAATCAGAGACTTACTGGACTGCCCAGTGGAAAGTTTTCATGCATGGGAATTATGCACAGACTTACAGAGCCTGTCAAGGGTGGGTGTATGTGTGTGTGTGTGCGCACGTGCATTTTTATCTATCTCCACTGTATCCTCTGTCAAATTATTTGACCAGCTGGGACGTAGAATATAAAATAACAGTCTTTTTAATTTTCTTGGTGGATGAGTATTCCTCACGCTGAATAATAAAAGTTTTATTTGGATGTGAAGGCAATTATGTAGCAAATATTTTAAAATGTATGATAAATTGCTTAAAACAAAAGCAGATTGATCAACTCCTTCCAACTCATTTATATACCGTTAAAAGTTGAAAACYAATAAATAGACTATAAGCAGTAAGAGGTGATGAAAAGGGTAAATGATATTTTTAAGTCCCTAAAGAAATTAGAATACATAGGCAAAAAATATCTGGGATATAAGTTGCTTGACTGCAATTATTTCTGTTTTTCTAGATTCACAAGGTATTTCCTATCTTGCAAATGAATAGCTAAGCATCCAGAATATTATCATCATACTTTGTGAAACCTAATTTCTTTCAAAGAGACTCAGAATTTACTCACATTTACATAAAATCCTGCTAATTTCAGGGACTAAAAATGTAATTCACCCACTAAATAAGCCAAAGGAACAACAACAGGAAGACCCCTCACCCGGTATCAGTTCCGTCAGTGTACAGATAATTCCCAGTCTAGTCTCCTGGTTGTTCTCTCCGGGTCTCAGTATACCATTAACGCCAATGTCTCAGCCATGCACATACTTCTTCCATGCCCAATTTAGAAATTGACTTGGAATTACTTTTATTTAGAGTGTCAGTAATATCATTATCGTGAAGAGCAAGGAATACCTACTCCCACCAAGCACTGAAGGCTGGATAATGTAATTACAAGGTCAAAACAGCCAGTGATAGCCAATTTATAACCTTGTGGGTATCCTTGGGGTGCAAACAAGACTACTGAAAACTGCTGTCCGGAATGTGAGGAATTCTGGACGGGAATTATCAGCACTCTTGGTTCCCTTGGATTTTTTTTTAAATGAAAATGAACGAAAGGATGAAAAGAGAGAAAGTAAATACAGTATCTCTGTGGTAAAGAAATTCTGTTCCACTTAAAGAGTAGCAGAATTGCTGTTGAAGAAACAGCCATCACACCCTTGGACTTGCTGTTAAATTTCCACCGCTTGGGAATCTGGGTTAACAGGAGGCATAAAAGGTCACAACAGAAGCAAACCCTGCAGGATTTTCCAAGTCGATACCACTATTTTCAGTAATGCCACACAGCACTGAGCCAGTCTACTTAAGCTAGTATTACTTAAGCTAGGTTCTGCACTGTTTCGACCTCTCTCCCTTGCAGCACGCGAACATGTTCTGTAAGCAGGGCGAGCTCTATGACCCTGGCTGGGAGAGGACGAGGCACCGGCTCCAACCGGGGCTTTCAGGGGCACCACTGGAGTTAAGCTGATACTCAGGGGCGTCCACTGAGAGGAGCAGAACCTGCTGAGGAGCGTTCGAGGGCACTGAGCTGTTGAAAGCAAAGACTAAAATGACACCGAGAAATTGCAGRAAATGAAATCTGGAATAATATAGTATTTTGCTCTCTGGTTTTAAATGGAATTACATCTTACTATATTCCCTGAAGTTGCTTTGTTTCTCATTAGCAGAAATGAAATCAACATGTATAGATATGATTATATATCAAAAGAACTGTTTAATTCACAGCCACKGAAATCTTCCACTTGTGCCACCATTTAGACACCTTCCTACAAACAACATCCAGACCATATTAAATATTACTGGAAAACAATCAAGCTGTTTGTTTTTACAGATATTAGTCACAACGTAATTTGTACACATCTGACACCTGATTAAAATTTTGAATTCTATGTTGAYGTACATGAGATGAGGAATATTGACCTTTCTTATCTTAGTACCTCAGTAGTACCTCAGTAGCCTTTTTGGAATTCAAGAGAACTAGTTCCATCAGCTAAGCTAGAGCGATATCACTGATGTACGTGTTAAAACAAARGATTGTTAGGCTAGGCTGAGAGAGCTGGGCTTGTTCAGCCTGGAGAAGAGGAGGCTGAGGGGGGACCTSATCAGCGTGTATAAATACCTCAAGGGAGGCAGTGAGGAGGAGGGGGCGGCCTCTTTTCAGTGGTGGACAGTGATAGGACTAGAGGAAATGGCCACAAGCTGAGGCACCAAAAGTTCCACAGGAACTTAAGGAAAAAATTCTCGACAGTGAGGGTGACAGAGCCCTGGCACAGGCTGCCCAGAGAGGTTGTGGAGTCTCCTTCTTTGGAGACCTTTAAAACCYGCTTGGACGCAGCCCTGTGCCCCGTGCTCTGGGTGWCCCTGCGTGAGCAGGGGGGTTGGACTSGATGACCTCTGAGGTCCCTTCCAACCTTAAGCGTTCTCTGATTCTGTGATTCAAGGGAAGTATCCAGTTTGATTAAGACCAATTCTGACATCTTACCAAGCAAGATCTCATACTACATCTTACACTCTAACACTCAGGTTACTTAACTTAGGTAAGTCCAGACAAAACAGTCAATTTCTAAGCTGCCTGAGGAAAAAAAAAAGCCCTTAATCATGGATTCCACCTTGCAGTCATTTTCATAACCTAAAATAAATCAGGTCTTATTGACCCCATTTGCTACGAAGATAATGCTGCAAAAAGTAGGAATCAGGATGCTGCTACAYAGTGCTATTCCGTCTTTCCAAAATGAGCAGTTGGATGAAACAATTACAGCACTGATAACCAAATACTTACCTCTAGAATATAAAAGTTAATCAAACTTTTATTAAAAAAAAATACAGAGAGCAGAACAAGCAAACTCTTCTGTTTGCTCTCTCTCTCCTCGTGTGCACATTTAACTGAAAATTGTTAAGAGGCTCAAATACTTGAGATATATGGAAGTTTATTTTTTAGGGAGTGATTTTTCTAATAAATGTATAAAAGTGCAGTATCTTAAATATTTTCTGCATGCAAGTCATCATTTTGTTTGCATCATAGAAAGTAATTTTATGTAATAACTTATCTCTGCAAGAACACATTTTAACTTATTGTTGAATTAATACATCTCTTCAGTTGAGTGCCAGTATTTCGGTCATTGAATTAATTCTCTCATACAGGACTCTAGGAGAAAACAAACCAACAAAAAACCCCACCACATTTCCAGTAACATTTTTGCAAATACAATTCTCTATTAACAGTGCAAAATGATGTATATCAAAATGGGTAATTTTGGCCCACATTACACCACTGTATTCTTCAGGGGACTCTATTTTCACTGTACTGTTGTAATAGTTCTGCTTTCTGAAATCTGTATCCGCAGTTAGTTGGATCTGCCCCCATTTACAGGAACTTTCTGATCCTGTCGTTCCCAACTGACCTTTAATTTAGCCAGTCTGATCTGTTCTGTGATCAGCACCAGACCTGAATCTGAGACGCTCCTCTTTATGACCAATAGATGCTGAAAATCCACCCCAAAACCCACTGCAAAAGCAGCAGCAGCAGCAGCAGCAAGTTCTGGTCTTCTTCCTTGGCTTCACTTTATGGGTTGCTCAGTTTTAAGACCCATTTTCTCTCACCTTAGAAGGAGCAGGAGGATTCCAGGAGGATTCCAGGCGGGAGGTGCCTGAAGCTGGACCGCACTGTTTGGATGGCAGGATGAATCAGTGTGATGGACACGTGTGATGGGAAAAGGGCAGGGATGGAGCAGACGTTGGATGTCATGCTGTGCCATGGGATTTCTGACATCTTTGGCTGCCAGACATTGTTGAGGTTGCTTTTTTTTTTCTTTTTTTTTTTTTTGTTATGTCCTTAATGGCAATGAACCTTTTCTGCAAGGTGAATGAAAGTCCAATTTTTACGTATCTCCATTCCTAAAACCAAAAGGGACTTGTTGGTTTCAGTCTGACTAAAGATGTGTTTAGTTCATATTTAMACATTATTCTCAAAAGGGAACAGAAGAGTTTGCTTGTCCTGCTCTCTCTGTATTTTTTTTAATAAAAAATGAGATCAAAACCCTTCAAAGCGAGAGCAACTAAGAGCACATGAGGTCCTAACTTGCTGCTGGGGATGGTTTGGTACAAAGTGGTTGGGGTGATAGGATCACAGCACGTGATGTAAGTTGTTGTCTCAGCTGTGCACAATTTGTCACACAGATACAGTTCCTACCATCTATTTCACTATCTAGGTACCGCAGCTTACACTGCATTTCTGTTATCCTCAGTGAGACCTAACAGTGAAACAAATCCTTCCTCCCTTTGCGTGGTGCAACAGGAAAGGAAGATCAACAGCAATTMACCGAGGTCTGCCCAAACAATCATTTAAGCTGTTCCTTCATACAAGGGAGAAGAAACTATTTTTTTGCATGTGGCCTGAACTTAGTCTCTTCTGTAATGAAGACCTGAGATCCACTGATTGCCATTCAATCACAAGTCACTTGCAACACCAGGCACCTTTCTTTCTGCCTATTCCTACCAGCCCTCAAGCCAAGAAGAAAAGAAAAYGGCAACGTGTCCATTCTGGCAACGCTGCTGCAGTCTCCCAGAACACTTTCTAAGTTCCCCTCAGTCTACAAGCCCTGGAAGTGTTCTATGAATGAGTAATAATAATAATCTCGGCAATTACTATTTCCTTTCCCCCTACACTTCTGAGTTTTGTACACAAGTCAGAAAAGAAGTTTAGTGTTGCTTTCAAACGACTGCCTCCACTGTGCTGAGCCTGAGAGGCTTTCCACTTTCTGGCTGTAACAGATACTCCAGAAAACTTTAGTATTTTGAMAATGAGGACACAGAATATGTAAAATTAAAAAAGTAATCAGTGGAATAAAATATCTATACAATATTTATGATAGTAAGAAGCATTTTGGGAAAACCACAAGTTCAAATATACTTCAGAAAACTTAAATTTTAAGGAATGAAAATACTATGGCACAAAGCTATGACCAAAAAATACTGTATTTTTAACCAGCAAGATTTCTGAGGGGCAGTATTTACACATTTTTTTTTCCCCAAAAAGACTAAGTCCCCAAACAACAGACAACATGCATTTAAATGACATTTTAAGAACAGCAAATATGATCTTTATTTTTTAAATACTGCAAGTTTAAAAATGTGTCTAACAACCTCCCTCCCTCCCCAAATACCCTGGTCAAGTAAGGATTTCCTGCAGCATGGTCAGTAAGGAATCCAGCAACAGACTTCAGCTTAGACTATCTTTCCAGAGTAAAACCAAAACAAAACACAGCAAAGCAAACAACAGCACGTGTGATCTGGCTGACTTTTACCATGTCTTTTTAATGTCTTATAACTATCTTCAACTTTGCCCATGTATGTAACTTCCCTGTTTTTCCCTTCTCCGCAGCATGGCTACCGTGAAAAAACACGAGCAAAAGTTACCAGGAAACCCCTCTATCCAGCRAAGAAACGAGCTTCAGTGGGTGAGGGATTACATGTAAATGTTTCTTTTTTGATTGACACAACTCAAAATATTATGAGTAAACAAAGGCCAGACAGAGGAGCAGATTCAGTGGTTCTTCTTAMACTAAACCTTGCAGTTTTGCAAAGTTGCTACAATAAAAAATTGAATATGGAGAGATGATCTTTGTTGATTAATGCACACTAAGTATTAGAATTTATCATTTATGTCAAAAAAAAGGGACTGTCTTTACAAAAGCTTTAATGTCTAAAACACAGTTAGTCACCTACATCAGGCCACTTTAATTTCCTAACTTCATGACATATCTCCAAAACGTATTTACTTGGTTTCTTAATTAGAGGTAGGTCATTTGTCGGCCTTGTTAACATACTGTGCACACTTCATTAGTTTACTAAAGACAACAGTTTGCAGGATGACCATGCACAGAGCTCCAAGAACAGCAGCACATATAATAAATTATTTGGGTAAAATTTATTTTTTTTTCATAATGGTTGACATGTCTTTCTTTTCTCCTATTATTTCGCTCGTTTGTGAAGACTGTATCACAAGGGAAGGGTGATTAGATGGTTGAGGAATGTCAAAGTCTTTTGCACCTCACAACCAAGGGGTGGGAGTCTAGCAATGTCTTCATATGCAGCCCTTTTGCCCCCATTTAAAGTTTTTGCAAATCACGCAGTCAATTCTGACTGATATCCAGCATAAAAAGTCTTTTCTTCACTTTCAAACTTAAAAAAGTGATTCATAATCATGTGGCAGTATGATGAAAATGACAGTTTGTACACCATGACAATCAAAAGAGTCTGAATTATAAAAAGTAAACTGCCCCTGTAACTGCATCRTCCTAGGCACGTCAGGACAGTGCCAGCTAACATGTGAAAAAGGCAAGTTTAAGGTTTCTGTAAAACACATATTACAGCTTTCTTGTGTTAGTGAACACCTAGAACACACAGGTTCCCAAGAGCTCCCCCACTTACGACATTCGAAGAAATCATATAATTTTGGCAAAAGTAAAAGGGTTTCTGTCTAGTCGTTTTTGCCTTCAGGCTAATGTTAGAGGCACAGATTTCTGGACTCAAGCACAGTAAGGCATAGTAGAAACCACCAATTGAAACAACAACGACAACAACAACAACAACAATAAAGGAATATATTGCGAGTGGGAACAGCTGTGTCATTTAAAAAGGAAATGTTTTTGTAAACTGTCACACTGCAATGCTGTGTTAGGTGATTCATGTAAAGCTTGCCTTGGCATGCTGAATATTTCTTTTCCAGAACATGCTCAAATGAACTAAACATTGCCACAGGTTCAACTTACCTAAAATATACCAGAAGAAGCCCAGTGGCACACACTCTTGAAAAACTTTTGCAATCACAATAGCACTATAAAGCATGAGTAAACTTTTGTTTTGTTTTTATACAAAACTTAAAACCACATTTCCACCGCCTCCCTCCCCCTCCCCGCCACTCCCCAATATCCCCAAACAAAACAAAATAAGGAGTAAAAAAGCAGCCAGCAACCTGCTGTCAGGTGCCACCTTTCTGTCTTTTGGTTACAGCTCTGTTTACCTCACTGGTGGCCGATCTATTCCGGGGTTAAAGGAAGGGATGTGGCCGCGCACCCCAGCGTCAGCAGTGGGAGCAGAGGCTCCGTTTTAAGACTGGGACCAGTTTTATAAGGCTGTCCATGACAAGACTAACTGCTCTCACSACTACCTGGTGCTGGTATCGCTTCTTACAACCGACATCCGCCTCCTTCAGCTTTACTAGACACGATGCTCTGACTCCTTCAAATGGTTAATGCTAGTGACTTCTGCTTCTGTTACATCTATGCTTTCCGAAGTACGGTTTAATTATCTGACATTCCGTATTCATATCATTTTTAGGAAAACATACCCATTAGCACTTACGCACAATGGTCTGAAATGTCTCCAAATCCGCTTTTCTAGAAAAGGCCACTAAAAATGTAAAATTAACTTTTGTGGATCYGCCAAATACAAATGAAGTTTATATTTAAGAGCTTATGTTCCAATCCGAGATGTAACGGTGTAAGTTCTATCAAAACTGATTTATAAATCTGTGTAAAGCCCTGGTAAGATTTAAGCAGTTTTGAATGTGAAGGTCCTCTGGGTGTCTCAAATTTACTTCTACTCAGGAATGTGCAAATGATTTTATAGAGCACGATGCTAGTACCGCTCTGCACTATAGTAAGTTTTTTGTTTTGTAAATAAAAAACAACAACAAATCCCTAGTCAGAAATAAACTGACAAAATTTACATTCTTCTCTCTTAAAAAAGTAAATAAAATAACATTATTTAAAATGTGAATTAGCTATAAGACATACAATACAATTACATAGATACATATCAATACAGCACATTCAATTTGCCAAAAATTAATGATTACAAAGCCAATATGGATGCTGCCATATATATATATAGATGTATGTACAATGATTATAGCATTCATAATTGCACTATACCTACAACCAGTTTTAAATTACAAGGTGTTTTATAAGGGAGCAAAAAATAGCAACTGTTTCTTGTTGTTTTGGAGCTGGGAGGGCTCAGGATGAGACCCCCTCATTAGTATTTAGTGTAACTCTGGTACCACTAGCAAGCCCTTCTCTGCTCTCCACGTCCCTCCTGCGGCTGCTGTGAAGCGGCAGCTCCCGAGCRCTCAGTGCACCCGCTGCTGCCTGACAGTGCACATGATCAATCCCACTACACGTCTGACCTCTACCTCCTCCTGTAGCTTGCCAGCAGTCATGTATCTGGTCAAAAAACACCTTCTTTCAACCTAAGCTGCAGAATAAAGGCTCATCAATCTGTGCTGTATTTTTGTTGTTAAAAAATTGCACATTTAAACTTCCAAAAGTGATTTTTTTTCTCACTGTTTCACCTACATTAATAATCTTTTTTCTAAAGAACACTGAGAGAGGCTGTTTTGCACAAAGCCTGCCAAATGTGTATGAATTAGTTAACAAGCAACCTTATGGAGAAAGGTTCCTCAATGTCATCATTCATCGATCATTTTACATTGTGCAACTAAAGGTGCCTTGATATTATTATGAAAAACACTCTATGCAATCTCATGCCATCTCTGACATACGGAGAGGCTTAAACTGCCTTTAAACTAGTAGACCATACGCATGTGCATGATGCACCTAGTAGCATATTCACTCACACTGTTTTTTTTTGGCATTAGAAAACGGAACACTTTCTTAAAAAGGGGAACACATGAGCTGAAACTATGTTTGTTTACCATTTGGCAGTTGATTCAATCAGGTCAGTTCCCAATCTATCAATTTGGCATTTTAACTAGTATCTTACATTTCAAGAGAATCAGTTTTATAAAAAGCCAGATTTGGCAACATTAGTCCTATACAATAAAAACATTTTTTCTCTACTGTGGGGGAAAAAAAACACTTAGAAAAGCTCTAACCTAAGGTAAAATCTACACAACTGAAAAGAAAACAACACTGTTTCAGGCTGTAGCAATTGGGAAAAAATGTAGTGTCTATGACATTTCTGTTTGGCATTAGTGAGTAAAAGAGAAAAAAAAAATGGCACATGGCAATTAAAAAGAGATTCTATCATATTCCACATACATCCCTAGGCTTGTGTCTTAGTATTTCATTACTGTCTTCTGTGCACCCTTCCATGCTGCAAGGGTATGGTTAAGGTAAGTCCATAGAGAACTGTAATTCCGCTTTGCAATTGCAAACATTCTAACCTCAAACTGAAGACAGAATGAAAACACCCATGTCAAGAATTTAAAAATCACAGTATCATATTTTTGATCCTTCAGAGAAAGTACATAGTGTAAAATTAGAATGTCTGATGTCTTAAATTCTAGTGATAATATTTTCCTGACCAAATCACAGAAAATATTTTACCAAGGAATGCAACAGGGGGAAAAAAAAAGGCCATTGTACCTTTAAAAAGACAAGCGGGGAGGGAGAAGGAAGGAGGGAGAGGGGGAGAGAGAGAGAGAGAGAGAGAGAAAGGGTCAGGGAAAGAGAAAAACAGCTTGATTTTGCTTCAGTAGCAAAAAACTGCTATCCTTTGTGAGTGTACAACTGAGAATTTTAAAACACATTGAGTCACAAGGTTTTGCCTAAAAAATGAGGAAATGTGCTGTGAATGTACTTCAGCATCTTTTGTTTTTCCTCCATATAGTTTAAATAAAATCATAATATTAACTACAAACTCTGTGGACATTCACAGAGTCCAGGCCGGCAATAAATTAGTATTATGCAAACTGTTTTCACAGCTAATACAGTCCCTCTTGCCTATCCTCAGCCACGGGGGCGGTCTCGGAGGGCCTCCTGGCACGGCTACACCAGGTTGTATTCCTTCAGGTTTAACTGTAGGATCGTGTCCTTGACAGCAGCAAAGACAAAGCGGATGTTCTCTGTGTCTGTGGCGCACGTGAAGTGGGAGTAGATAATTTTGTCACTGTCTGGATTCAGGTCTACAAACATCTTCAAGATGAACTCTCGTGCCGCTTGCGCATCCCTTTGTGGTCCTGGTAACGAGGAAAAGAAAGTCAGTTTTCCTGCAAGTCGATTCAACACTTGAGCTTCTTCAACAGGGGAAGATTTTGAGCAGAAAACGTAATAAAGATTTTATTCCACTATCCCCATGCAAGAGAAGTAAAATCTTTTTTTTTTTTTTTTTTAATAATATATACTGCCATTCACTGTCTATTTCACTCACAGTAGGAACCATTAAAAATAATGTAATTTATTGTATCAATACATCTTTTTAATTTTGAGAGCTGACCAATTTTCAGTCTACACCAAGAATATAATTCTTTTAGCACTCCAACATTTACTAAGCTTAGGAGGATTTTGATATGTAGCATCATAAAGTACCTTCTAAAATGGTCTGGCATCAATAGAACTTAATTTACTTCAATGATAATAAAATACACAGGCTGTCTAGTTGAAGCTATTCAAATGCAAAAAGTTAATGTTCTAACACATCCTTTATGATCTAAATTACACATGATAACGCTCGTGTTGGATCTAAATTAAGGATGTAATTCTCAGGAGCCTTCATAAYCAAACCTCTCCACACAAGAGGGCAGGTGAAACAGCGACCTCTGATGTGGCAGAGTAAGGGTTTGTTCGTGCCCACAGCTGAAAGAGCAGCAGCAGCAACGTAGGCCACACGTCATCGTTTTCTTACCCTGCAATTCCGCACCACCAATCAAGAGCAATTTTCACAGGGAATTATCCCCCTGCTCTCCCGTTTCTGGATCACAAGTTTCTACACAACACGTGTGGTGCTTATGTGCTGTTTCTCTTCCCACTCCTACATCCTCACCAGTCCACATCTTCAGTATCTGAAGTATCATCTACACACACAGCAACAGAGATTCGAGTGCTCGACCTCCGATCTTGCAGTAATTGCACAGTGAAACTCATTTTTTAATGCGTAAAGCTTACAGTTGTGAACGTTCTGGCTAAGGCTGCAAAAATTAGCTAGCAGAGGAGGCACAAAAGAGAAATCACAAAAGAGAAGAGGAATTCTGGAACGCAGCTGCTGCAAATGCCTGTGAAGAGGAAGATGATTCTGCAGCACAGTGGTGCATATATACTGACATACCTCTATACAGGAACATGCAAACAAATACACATACATGCAGACTATCTCTGCTGAGAAATACAGAAGAGTAAGGCGCCAAGTCATAATCCCTCTGAGGCAGGGCTACCTATTGCTAACCATTTTCACTTGTTCTAAACACCACAGGTTCTCACCTTTGGACTGCTCACCCTGCTTCTATAGAAACAGCAAAAAAAAAAAAAAAAAGAATTTCACTTTTTTTTCTGCTTTTAACAAATTTGCTATATTAATAAAGGGCAGTGCTATGACTTTCAAAGGCCATTAACCACCTCTTCAAAATAAGTCCTTTACTGTTTAAATCAACTTCCTAGAATTTTATTAAACATTTTATAGCCTGGGCTTAGGCAGGCTCACTCTCTGCCAAAATACACTGCATTACTGCCTGTATCCAAAACTTTTGTTTGACTGGAGCTGAAGTATGCAAAATTAAAGTTAAAAAGACAGTTTGCCACCTTCAGGAATTAAAAAAAAAAAAGCAAAAAAAAAAGCCATGCTAGATTTACAACCTAATATGGTGACCTGTAGTCTGATGTCCTTTGGTGACTGTTCAGTAGTCTTCACAGGGACCATCTACAGGATATGTGAAGTTTAACGTATAGAGCACCACGGTTTGGCCTGGATAGCCTGCTGAGCACATTCACTTCCACGGGGCACCGCGGAGAGGAGGGTCCTGCAGGGTTCTGCTCTTCTTGTGCATCCCAGTGTGACCCACTCTGTCTTTGTCTCTCTCCTCCCGCAATTCTTCACCCCAGCCCCGCCGGTTCCGGCCGAGCCGCGGGAGGACACGTTCCTGCAAAGTCTTCCCACTTCGGGATGTCACGTAGGACACTYGCCACAGGAAACAACCTCAACAGGACAAGAACACTTCCTATCCACCTGGCAGTTGTCTTCTGCACGGCACTGTCAACGTGACACTGACAACGTGTCACTGTCAACGTGAACCCACACTGACAGGGAAGGAACTAYGGTCCGATCCTGTGGGCTGCTCACCAAACAGATTCCTTCATCTCAAACAAAATAAAAAGCTGTATCTGTTTCTATTATTACCATTCATTTTGAAAATCAGAACATTAATCTTTTCTGCACCTTCCAAATCACTTGTTCATTCCCTGGTGACAGAAAAGATTTTTTTTTTTTTTAAGGATACTTAGTTCTTCAGCCCTCTTATTATTTGAATGTAAGATTTTTCTCTCTTTCCTACCGAAACCTCTACTCAGTTACCTTGAAATACTTAACACTGCATCTCAGGAGACCTTCTGACAGAGCAGTTTCCTTAGAAACGGCTACGTGATCCGCATGGTGTTTTCCAAGACAAGAACACTTCACATAAATGATGAAATTAAAATAAAAGAAACATGAAGTAAAATAAAAAAATAAATAAAAATAAGAAACGGTAGGAGTGATACTGGTTTCTATGCATGCCACAGAGAACTTGCTACACTTCTCTTCTGCTATCCAGCCACAAAACACAACTTAGCAACAGTATATAAGACAAGGTGTAAAAATAAGAAATGAATTTTTAGCTTTTACGTTCCATTTCAAAATCTCACTCCTGGTTCTAATTACTTCATCAAGTCCAACTTATGAGCATGGATGAAATGTGGTCCACTGCTCACATGGTAATATTTTTATCTAGAACCACCAATTTTACCAAATCCCACAAGACTTCCATCACATGTTAAAAGTTTGAATTATTAAGAAGTTTGGTGGCAATATACTCACCATCATACTCTGGGAAATAATCAACTAGATGGGAGTACATAATTTTCTCCTCCAAGAGATCTTTTTTATTTAAGAACAGAATGACTGAAGAGTTCTGGAACCACGGATATGTGATAATTGTCCTAAAGAGTGCTTTGCTTTCTTCCATTCGATTCTGGAAAAGAAAGAGAATTTTACGTGGTTAAAATTATTATGAATAATTATTATGAAAACAGAGGAAATTCTGAATTKAATCCACACAATTCCACTCTATTTTATGAACAGATCCATTTCATCTTGGAAGCTTTCTTACCAAAATGTAGGGATTTCAAACTGACTCTGTTATAATTCTTAAGTAGGCCATTAATTAAACATGCAGGTAGTTTTCCTTTTGCAAACTCAACTACTCAAGGTTCAGTATTCTTTAAAACACAGGTCATGAATAGGGAAGCTGTAACAGGCAGTGTTGTGTAATCCGACCATGCACAGGTAGGAGCAGCTAACAAACTTCTGGGTGTTGAAACGCATGCAGTTCAAGGCAGGGACCAATGTAGARCAAGATACAAGACCTGAGTCATTTTTTAAGAAACCTACATATTTTATATGCTGTTCCCAAAACTTACCATCAAGTAAATGTTAACTCAACAAAGATATCAACTTTGAAACAGTTACAGATTGATAATTTATAGTCACAGATTCTTTCGGCATTTATCCATTGCTAACCTGAGGCTATTCCCCTATTGTAAGCCTTTTGACAAAGCAAACCCAACAACCCCCGCCCCACTCCCCCAACTTAGATTTTTTTTCAATCCTGCTGGAGTAGCCTTTACTCAACAGCTCCTGAAAAGCACTTTGTGTGACCGGTGTGAGCTGGCTGTGTGGCCCATCCACGGCTGTGTGTGTAAGGGATTTCTGACACTACGGAATCACACCRTGTTTCAGTGCAGGTCCAAACAACTGTTAGATCGACGTGATGCAGCTACTGCACACTCACAGATACACCAAGGTCAGCACCAGGAATTAGTCCTGTGTACTTCTTTATCAGGAAAGCCATCAGGCAGGCCTGATAACCACCTGCAAACAGTTTCAGAAGCTGTCCCCAGAAAAGAGCATTTCACCATTTCAGCATTTCTGAAGCCAGAGCAGGGCTTCAGAACAGATTCTGTTGTTGCTAGCCCATGCAACAATCTGCAAAAAAACTCAGACAATTTTGCAGTAAATGTACCTTGACTTGCATTAATTTGCATTTTAAAGTGACCTGCATAAGCGTGGAGAATAGAAACTTTAAAAAAAGTCATAAAAATAAACTTTGAAGAGGATGGTTGTTTATTTAGGCATCTTGTATCATCACAAAAATTTCAAGTAGTTTATCAAACTTTACAGCCCACTGGAGTGATAGTTGAGAATAAACAGTCAAATTTATGAATGCAGAAACTAAGGTACAGGAGTCAAATTCTTTCTTTCTATCAATAAGATCTTACGATTCCCTTACTATTAGCAGAGTTGAGCATACCTGTCATCAATCATTA
This sequence comes from Nothoprocta perdicaria, assembly GCF_003342845.1. Classification (NCBI taxonomy): domain Eukaryota; kingdom Metazoa; phylum Chordata; class Aves; order Tinamiformes; family Tinamidae; genus Nothoprocta; species Nothoprocta perdicaria. The sequence continues at coordinate 1,513,925 of NW_020456110.1, forward strand.
AAGCATAAACAGATGTTCCTCTCAATTTTTATATAGGGGACTTCTCTATTCAAGGCCCTACACATGGTACATAGAGTCACAGCAACAGAAACTATGTAGCATTAATTTTCACTTTGATACCTTGACAATAAAAGATAAACAATGTAATGCTAACTTACAAGCCATTGTTTCAATTCTAAGTCTCTACCTGAACTCATTCGCTGCCTTCTAACATTCTGACACTCACAGAAAATGAAAAAAAAACACCACTGCATTAATAGTGTGCTTTTCTTTGATACTAAATTTATGAGCTATTGAGAACTTCTCAATAAGAAAAGTGCATGGAAAACAAAGACAGGATTTACTTTTATAAGGAATGCCTTCTTTCTGCAAAAACTCTTCAAAAGCACTGCAAAATACTAATCTGTAACTCTGATACTTCTTTCATATTCATACCACAGAAATTTACAGACAAGCAAGAAAATTATTAGTTTGGATAAATTTGTGACCCTTGTTACAGGAAACTCCAGGAAAACAATTTTGCAAATAGTCTGCTTGAAATGGATGCCAAACTAGATGGAGCAAAAAAGGTAGGCTAACTGGTATCATGCTTAAAAATTCTCAGCATCTTGTCAACTGCAACATTACCTCTGTAACTGCTGCAGGAGACATATACAGTAGAAAACAAAATATTGTGTGTCTTCAATGTAAAAGGAACATGTCTTACATACATCAATTCCATGTAACATGGATTCTGTTCTGTACCACAAAACAACTTCTTTCCTCCACTTCCAAGAAAGAGACAGGCTAAATCTCAATCYATCTGCATCCAGTGGCCACTTGTAAATTTTGTACTTTGCTATCCAATCATAAATAAAATTAACACAAAGAAGAGTGAGAAATGGTAAAAAATCACGGTGCATCAGAGCCCTCTGAATCAGAATTACTTCTTGTTCAGAGGATCTTGCCCTACAGTGGTACCAGACAAGTGGGAAAGGTAACCACCTCAGTAGAGGAATAATTTCAGGATGCACATTACAAGGTGGACTGCAATAACAGCATCTAGGGTGATCGAATGAAGGAGGTAGCTGCAATTAAGACATCAGGAAGGCTGAAGAAATCCCTTCTAAGGAATCCAGCAAAGGGTGATGAACTGTCCAAACCTGCTAAGAATAAGGTCACTCTCCTTCAGATCCACAACTGAAAGGTCAGTGGATTTCCTTAATCTTTCCCAAGGATTAGGCTGCTCAATGCTGCTCTCTCTGCAGCCTTTTGGCCTCTACGGGAAGACCTACAAACTGGAATAAAACTGCTTTTTCTAGTTACTGTTCGACACAACAAAACCAGCATGGAGATCATAAATCATAGCTTAAATACTAACAGAAAGTCACGTACTAAGAAAATATTGCCATTTGAATTCTAAGTTTATGTACTCTTTCTGTTAAACTTGCCATGAAATTCAGCATATATATAATGAAGAGCAAGTGCAGTAAATTTGAGGGTAGGTGATAAATATCCAACTTAAACACCAAAGWCAGGTATTAGTAGAAAAATTATTTTCTTACAACTGTTACTAATATGTAAAGAATCTAGACTCAGCAAAGTATATAAGCACAATTTTAATCATAAATATGCATGTATTTTAACAAGATGACTCCTCTGCTCACCATTAGCCATGAGTCAAGAAAAAAATCCTTCTAAAAAAGCTACTTTATTAGAAATGGAGTAAGAAAACATCACCATATTCTCTTCTCTCCCTACATACCTCTTCCCTAAAGGGAACCTTCCATACTCTCTGTACTAAGACACTGCGACACTTTGGAGAAGAATTTTTGCTCTATTTCAGCAGAAATTCATTATAAAATTAGAAACAGTATCTATGGTTTATTTCCAGTAACAGACCTTTTAAGCAGTGATATTGCTCCCATCTAAAACATATTTAGTTCAGCTAAGTGAGTAGCTTGAAAGTAGAGATCTACCAGTCATAAAAATCCTGCAGTTTGACCAGAGCAGCTCCTATTACAACTCAAGGTGAGGACACAGAGCAGGACCCTGTCTGTAGAGCAGATGGGATGCTCTTCCTTCGTCACCAAGACCACATGATAACAACAACTACCATAGTAACAAATATTTCATCTGTTTAAAGCAAACAGCTCCCAAAGTGCTCATGCTGACATGTCATACCTTCCACTTAGGCACCACAGGGCATTATCACAGAAACGCTGGCTGGAAGGAGCTCCAGGGCCCACCTCACGCAGGYCAGGGTGGTCATGGCTTTGCCTAGACCAGCCTACACAGCTCCTAAGGTGTTTGGAGGTGTTTGCTCCAGAGGGAAGCAGCTTTCTTCTCTTCCACCTCAACCCCGCGTGCCACGGTTTGTGGTCTCTGATTGTCTCTTGTGGTGCTGTTTACCTGGCAGAATCAGGGCACACATGAAGCTGCTCTTCCTGCAACTGCTCTTCAAGGTGGCAAGCACTGGTCTCTTCTTCACCAGACTGAACAAGCTCCAGGCTCTCACCCGYTCTGTGCTCTTGGCCCGTGAGCAGCAGTTCTGAACTCTCCTGCCCTTCAACAYTTCCCAATAGTTGGTCAAACTGCATTTTTAAACTCTTTCCCATTATTTYAGAGGTGAATGAAAGAGTGCTGTTTAAATGATGGTGAAAGGCATATTAATGGTTGGTCACTCAGATGTGCACTTTATACATGTTTTACAGTAATTGTAAGATRGCCTAGAGACTTTTCTTTAGCAGACTGCTCGAGGAGGTAAAGTACTAAGTCCTGAGATTTACTTTGAAAGACTTTGAAAGGTTCTAAGCCATTTCCTTTCAAAAGATTCAAGGATTACTCCAAATATATGACAACCCCTGCCCTTCTTTTTTTSACTAATAAACCTCTTTTCTGCCTGCTCAAGTTTTTCATCTGTCTTTTATTCAATGCATTGGAGTTAATCAGCTTTTAGGGATGTCACAATGGGTAAAACTACTTTCCAGATGTCATTTCTCCAATAGTCATGCTTATTACTATWTAAAATTTCTCTAGAGCTTCTTATTACCCACAACTAATGATGGTTTATACCACACCATGCTTAACCTTTTTCTTCACTACATAAAAAAGCAATGTAACTACCATAGTATTTTTAATCATTTTAATTAAGGTTTAATTTGTGTTTAACAACACAAAGTTATTGTGTTGCTTACTTTCTGAAAAAAATGTTTCTCATTAACAGGGCATACTTTTTTAAAAATATGGAACAGTTTTATTCTACAGTATTTTTTTTTTCACAGTTTAACAGCTTTATTTTACAAGATTCTATGAATCTCATAAAATTAAGCCTACCTCTGGTATGGAGATTTTTTTGTTCTGATTTTGGAAAGGAAACAATTAAAATCAATATTCTCTTTTTATTTTGGAATATATGTGAAGTATTGTCTTTGCTCATAGATCTACTAATTAAGTATAAAGGAATGTCGTATGTTGTATGTCTGTGACATACAAAATTACTATATTTGGTTTGAATGCAGCATCATATTCTCTGTATCATTGTCTATACTATTCTCAGTACTTACAGTGTCCCTAGTGTTAAAAAGCTGCCCTCATGAACCATTGGAAATGCTTCTGAGAATTTCAATAAGCCAAAATCCTCACATGTTAAAAGACAAAACTAGGGGACTTCAACAGTTTGTATACGTATATATGACGGGCCAACTTCTCATTTAGATAAAAACTGATTTATTCAAGTGAAAGAAATGAACATGCTTATATAAGTTTCTACTTGAATAGTGTGAATAAATCCCTAATRTAAGTGCAAACAAAATATAATTTTCTGCACTGGACACAAGGTTACAAAAAAGGCTGTAAAATATTTCATAAGAAAAGCTTTATGAATCACAGTAGGAACTCTAGAGCTGTTTTTATGAAAACTTGTATTAAAAAAGGAATTCAAATTAAATTCAAACCAGCTGTTCTTGGCACATTATGCCCTACAATTCATGCATGGTTCAATCCTTAAGTCTCCACTAAGCCAGCAATACTAAGCCAGTTTGTATACATAGCCACTAGACATGTTTCTACTGCAGCTCTGAAAAACAGAAATTGATTTAAACTTTAAGTCCTTTATTTTCCAAACTGCTAAGGGAAACATGAGGCCGCTAACCCATTAACTAAACCAGGTTTTGTCAGTTTTACGCAACTGAGGAGCTAGGACCTGGTTGCGGAAACGGAGACGGGGCAGGCCCAGGCCTGGAGTGGCGGCCTCACGCGAGACGCAACGTGCGGGCGCCGCGCCAGGCCGGGCAGGACAGCGAGCGCCCTGAGCAGGCAGAGCGGTGCGAGGCACTATTTCAGAGGCAGATCAAGCACTAGCTCTGATTTTACCAACRCGTCCCACCCCAGCAACTGCCTACAGCAAAGTCCTGTCTCAGCAGCAGAGGGAAAGGCTGCAGAAAGACACTTGCGGCTGACCGATGTGCAGCAACGCGCGGCAGCCGCAGCTTGAGGGGGTCTCCCCGGGATCTCCCTGCCCCTCCAGGCGCCTGCCTCAGGAAAACCGCSCACAGGAGCAGCAGTCTGGCCGTCCCGAGTCGTGCTGGCCTGGGCACCATAGCGGCAGATGCTGGGGTGCTGGTGTGGCCGCCAGGCCCCATCAGCACAGGCCGCACGTGCAGGCCCCACCTGCCGCCTGTGTCCCCCTGCGGCACCTGGCACTGGGTCTAACCAACACCGAGGAGAAAAGGCTCCACTGACACACGGGGCATGAAAGCATGCCGCTCAGAGACACGTGCCATGGAACACCTCTGCACAAACAGAGACAAATTTCGCTCTACCAGTTTTCCTAAATCACAGAATCACAGCATGGTTGAGGCTGGAAGGGACCCCTGGAGATCATCTGGTCCTCCCTGCTCAAGCAGGGACACCTGCAGCACGTGGCACGGGACATTACATGGTGATAACTTTTGTAGGAYGATCAAACGTTAAGACAAATATAATCTGTAAAGCACACGGTTTTCTCACATCTTTAGCCAAACACAAACTTTYAGTATTTACTTGCTTCTAGATACACATTTTTTAATCCTGTATTTTTAGTCATGTTAAGATAGCTATTACTGAATCCATGTTAAAATTCTTTCTGCCTTTTCCTACTCTGGAAAAAAAAAGCATCATTTTTGCAATTACAGAAATAGCATAATTGGTAGAATTTACTGTCATGTAGCTTTAACAAGTAAATTCCTGAGAAAGAGCTGAAAAGGACTAAAAAAGGCATTTCAAGACAATATTTACTGGTATCCACTGAAGGGAAAAAGAAGCATTTTCCACTGCTTCAAAAGAAAAGACTGAGTACAGTGAAATCTGGAACAAAACAGAATCCGTAGTGGAACTAAATGCTTAATGATTGTCTAGAGTGGCATCTAGTGGGCACACCTTAAGTAACATTTAAGAGCCCAAATATAGCATTAAGTCTTTTTTATAAAATCTCAGTAACTTAAATAATTTACGTTAATAAAACTGTAATTTCAAGGAACCTGAGGGACTAAATTCCATTGAAATGTGGAGGGAGACTGTACTGAGATTAACAGAGATGTATTTTTAGCAACTCAGCTGGCACTGTGTGTATGTTCATGATGATATCAGGTGGATATATCTGGTTAACAGAGTAAGACGGCATTCAAACTGAGGTGACAACTGCAGATGAACTGACACACAAAAAATCAATGATTAGGCGGTTAATATTTCGTAAGTTACTTAGTATCACCGTTCAGCCTTATTTTAAGCTGACAAAAGTTGAGCCTTTTTTTTTTTTGTGTTACAAAGTCTAAATTCATTAGGAATGCATCTGTTCTCTAATTAAGGCTCCTAGCAATTACTTAAGTAGCAGCACTGCCTGGTGACACAGGGAGACCCTGCAGCTTGGCTAGAAATGTAATAGGGCTGTAATTGAAAGTTATTTTATATTCTGGAGAAGAACTCTAACCTGTTCAGCAATTGAAGACTGCAATATTTAACCTGAAAATATACTGCAATTTTATGCATTCTGCATCAGGAAAGACAAAGTCCAGTGACAGCTGAAATACATGGAAATCTGTATTCTTTACCAAACACCAAATCACAAAAACAGTGTCCAAAATATGGTCCAAACACTGCTATCAAAATATTTTTTAATTAAAAAAAAAAAAAGCTTGTTATTTTTTATGAAATATGCATGCTGGAAAATGAATTTTCAGAAATATCTGCTTTTTGAGAAAAAGGACAAAAATCCTTTAAAATAAAATTGACATTGAAAGGGGCTATTCTCTCGCCAAATCCGACACTGGTTACTGAAAAAATAAGAAGTTACTTCTTTCCCAGTAGACATTGCCAATAGTAATTTAGGATGAACATTTCTGGCAGCCTCTGCAAACAGTCCAACTTCATTCAAACTCTCACTTCTATTATGAACCCCCCATTTTAACACAGAGGATCAGGCTCTTTTACACAATGCTTCTCAATACTGACAGCTACATCCAGAAGGTTTTTTATATACACACCGAACAAAAAGAAACACACATGTGTTAACCTGAATGAAAAGAAGAAGGTAAACACGCTATTTTTCTTTAGCTTCCAAATAAACAACGAATTCTGGAGATTTTATTTCCCATGGATATAATATTGTTAAATACTTATGAAGACTGTCTGAGGATTTTAATTTTATCTGGAAGCCTGTATTATTCCTCTGCCTTGTGCTCAATTGTTCTGGGCTGCTGAAGGCTGATGAAAACAACAGATTACTRAAGGATTATTACATGTTTTTGCACAATGCAGGGAAAAAAAAAAAGAAAAAAGGAAGAAGTGCTCTGATCTCAACATTGTTTTCTTTCAACCCTCACCATAAGCCATGTAGGACTAGCCTGTGAATAAAGAACATAAAGTGCTAGAAGAAAAATGGAAACATGCCCAGATGTTAGCAACAAGATAGTTCTGATGTAAGAATGAAATATGGTCTTCAGATAATCGCCTCCATGAGGAATGAAGTCTTCTGAAAACTTAAAAGTGGCCTCATGCCATTTCATATTTTTGGCCTACATCAAAAGAAAGTRCGACTGGAACATTGTACCGATTTGTCATCCGTTAAAGAGAACACACTGATGAGCATTGCAGAACTTCATTTAGGCTCTGGATACTTATCTATTTCACAGATGTGCTCCGTGGAGATTCAAAACACGAGCTTGTAAGCCTGCATCTGCTTACCAGTCTACAAACACTGATGAATATGCACTATAAATACCTGCGCTGGGTTTTAGGTTTTCGTGTAACTTTGTATATTAGACTTTAACATAAATATTTTTTAACAATACATGGAACATCAATCTATTTGCCTTACGGCAATTTAAGGATAATAAAGCTACTCATCAATGAAAAAAAAATGTCCTTGCATAAAAATGTCTAGCCATTATTAAAGCACTGTCGAAAACCTCTTGTATCACAGAATCACAGAATGYTCAAGGTTGGAAGTGACCTCTAGAGATCATCTAGTCCAAGCCGCTGGTTCCAGTAGGGACACCCAGAGCACGGGGCACAGGGCGGYATCCAGGCGGGTTGGGAAGACCTCCAGAGAAGGAGACTCCRCAGCCTCCCTGGGCAGCCTGTGCCAGGGCTCTCTCACCCTCACAGCAAAGAAGTTCCTCCTCACCTGAAGATGGAACTGCCTGTGTTCCAACTTACACCCACTGCCCCTTGTCCTGTCACTGGCCAACAATGAGAAGAGCTTGGCCTCTTCCTCCCTATAATTCTCCCTTCATGTATTTATACATGTTAATCAGATCCCCTCTCAGTCTTCTCTTCTCCAAGCTAAACAGGCCCAACTCAGTCTCTCCTCACACGAGAGATGCTCCAGTCCCTTAATCATCTTTGTCGCTCTCCGCTGGACCCTCTCGACAAGCTCCACGTCCCTCTTGTCCTGGGGAGCCCAGAGCTGCCCCCAATGCTCCAGGTTTGGCCTCCCCAGGGCTGAGCAGAGAGGCAGGATTCCCTCCCTCCCCCTGCTGCCAACATCCTCCTCATGCAGCCAGGAGCCCATTGGCCTTCTTGGCCACGAGGGCACTGCTGCCTCATGGCTAACTTGGTGTCCACCAGGACTCCCAGGTCCCTCTCTGTGGAGCTGCTCTCCAGCAGGTCAGCCCCTAATCTGTGCTGGTGCCTGGGGTTATTCCCGCCCAGGGGCAGGACGCTGCACTTGTCCTTGTTGAACCTCATGAGGTTCCTCTCTGCCCAACTCTCCAGCCTGTCCAGGTCCCTCCGGATGGCAGCACAGCCCTTCGGAGTGTGGGCCACTCCACCCAGCTTGGTAAGAACTTTGCAAGTTCTTCAATTCTTTCAGTTCTTTCAGTTTCAACTTGAAATTACAGCTGAGGCAGAGAAGCTCCACTTTTCTGAATACCCTGTGCTGCAATCGGATCAGAGGTATTTATGATCAAATAGCAGAATGACTCTTYGTTGTAAATTCTTTCTGTGAAGGTAGCAACATTACATCAAATATGCGCAATGCAGTACAGTGAAATCCTCAAGATCTTAAATTAATATAATAAAACCTTATCTTACCATCACAAAAATCCATCCATTCCAAAGACACAACAAAAAATTCTCTTTCACTGGTCAAATTCAACTAAGATTTTTCTATCTGGAATCACAGAAGAATTTATTTTGTAAAGGCCCTGTGGAAGTCATCTGTCCAACTCCTTGCTCAGAGCAAGGCTTATTTTGTCACTGGATCAGAGTGCTCTGTCTGTTGGCCTTGTCCAGACAAGCTCTCACCACCTCCTCAGATGGAGATCATGCAGGGTGACCTGTTCTGCTTCACACTCTCTTCTGTGGTTTCTTTTCAGTGCTGATGATCTACAAAAAATGAGCTAAATACAGTTTTATGGAAGGCCGCTAAGGATAAGTCATTAGGCAGTTTTAGCATATCTCTAGTAGCAATGTTTTGGACATAGAGTTTTCAAAAACAACTTCTCTGAGGATATTTAAGCTCCCTCCAGAAGAGACTTCACCAGTCATACAGCCCTTCTTCCTTCCATCTTTCTTCTGTTTGCGTTCCTGCAAGATTTGTGCAGTGATATTTGGAAATGTTGCTTCTCTCACTTCTTAACCTTCTTATTCTGTTCATATCCACTCTAAAAACATTACCTTGCCTTCTGGTAGGATTCAGCTACAGATGTTGGTCCGCTATTGCTGCATAAATTCTACATTTCCAAAACCTAGCAGATTCCATGGGGGCTACAGAGGCATGCACATTCTCAAAGAATGGTCACTGTTTTGAAAGTTTGTTATTTAGGATAAAGCTAGAAGACAACAAAGATACTAGAAGAAGAAAAAGAGATTATCAAGTTAAAGTAACAAAATTAGGAGCTGTGCAAGAAGCAGCTGCCATCGTGGGACTCTGTCTGCTTCACCACAACAGGGAATTGAGCAGAATGAAGACTACACAGTGAAGCAGACCTGCGAAATTTCTGGGGAACTCCTTCTGCTTAGAAGGAGGATAAAGGTAATAAATGAATGTAAAAGTGTTTCCTGGAATATTTTACAAACAATTGATCAAAACAGGCAGGAAAGAAAAGATCATTTTGGTTATCCTATCAGGTTAGATGACAAAGGGCCTTAAAAGACAAGTAATTTGCTTCCACGTGGTAAGGAAACAAAAACGAGTGGAAAGACATCTACATGGTAATCGCACGTTTCTGTGGCAGGATTTTTGTGGATACACACTGAGCAACGTGGCATTTGTCAAGACCAAGAAAGGATGACAAGAGCTTAGATAATGGTTTCAGATGTGTGAGAGGAGGAAAGTCAGACACACAGGAAGCAATGGCGAAATCAGACATAGCTTGAAGGCACAGGTCTAGAATTACTTGAGATAAGTAATCAATTCTGTTGTCATTTTAAAAACTCAGAGACTCAAACCATTCTTGCTATATCAGGCCAGATATATCACAATACTTTTCAACAAGAACTGTAATGTGGGATCAAGCCTGTAAAAAACATGAATTAAGTAGTACTTTCTAAATCTTTAATTACAACTTGACTAAAAAGAGAAGGAAATAATGGTTGCAGAAAATTCCAATTGCACATTATTATTTTAGAACACTAACAAATTTTAGCAGCAGTAAATAAAACAACTATTAAGGCACKGTATGTGCTTCAGAATCCAAACAAAAGCTCAGGAAAAACAAAACAAAACAAAAGCAGTCTTTATTTGAAAAGAGCCTCTTCCTTCTAATTAAGAAGAAGAAATAACATCAGCAACTCTCTTTGCAGGACCACAAACAGCCTACCCAGATAGGGCATATAAATGAAGTAGATTGTAAAAGTAAGAATGACTGATTGGTTCTGTTTGCTCCATCACTCAAGAATAGTAAACTGCCTGTGTAAAAAACATCTTTAAAGATTATATTCATGCTAATATTTTCAGCTCTGTGAAGTAACAGACCTTTCAGAGTTCTGTTTATCAATTAAAAATACAGTATTTAGTTATATATTGCATTGTTTTCTAAGACAGATATTTTATATAATCCATATGTATTTTATACATATATAGGATACACATTAAGTACTTAAGTAATTGGGTATCGATAAATTTCCTCACTCAAAAGTTAAAGCAGAAAAAATATCCAGTTCCAAATATTCATCTCCAATCCTGCTACAAATCCTAGTACAAATTCTAGTACAAATCCTAGTACAAACTTTAGAATTTTATGTATATGCAAAACATAATAAAATACGTATTTTTTTTCTTTTTTAATCAAACTGTATTACCTCTTTTGAAAATAATTTAAACTGGCATTTCTCTCCAATTTTATTTGGTGTAATGGATTTTCAGATCAATCCTATAGCTTTATCTCTAAATGTCGTTTTCCATCAGTAAATATTCTAAGCTCTCCATTSCTCTGTATTTTTTCACACTCTGATAATATTGCTCTGATAATTTTCAGGGTCTGATAATAATATAAAGTACTATGTTTTGTCTCTGGCAGCTTAAAAAATTTCAAGATTTCATTTAGTGTATTACAATTTTAACAAAGTTTAATTCATTAATGCAGTTGAACTAAGAAAAATGTAGTTTTTCTGTTTTCCTCTAGGAATATAGAAGAAGAAAGATCTTTCAGTATAAAAAGCCCATGCTTTCACATACCTTCACAAACCTAATCAACCTGTACAGTATTATACAATTCAAACTACTAGTATTTTAATCTGGAAGAAAAGTATGTCCAAATATCACTAAATATGGTCCTTTGTTTTGCTGTTCCTAGTAGTATTAATACTTACAAGTTCGTAATGAAAAATCACTCAGAAAATGAATTTGAAGTTCATTCAAATGAATTTTGAAAATTCACTTTTTTTTTTTTTTTTTTTTGAATGCAGATTTTAAAACTGTACCATACTCTCTTAAGTCTTCCTATAACTGCTGCTAACTGGTCACTGACTCTCATGGAAAGCTGGAATACACTCACGTATTTACTGCCCAGTAACTTGAGATTTATCTGTTTAGAAAAGCTATCTGTACTCCCCGCTTGAAGGCAGCCTCTTCTGGAAGAYAAAATAATACACTTTTTCTAGTAAAAATCCTTTTTTAGAAAAGATAAGCTGATTTTTAAAAATAGAAAAATTCTAAAATCTCCCTGATAAAATCACAAGCTTCTCCAAATATGTGGGTAAACTGACAAAAATCTGATCTACAGAATATAATACATCATAAACTAATTTATCAGAACCGGTCATTTTTGCTCTCACGCTGATCGTGTCAGACTTTTCTGGAAAAGAGAACAGGTCAAACACATCTGTTAATTTAACTTATAACATGTTCCTYTTTGTCACGTTACATCAGGCCAAGTGAAGATTACTTAATTTACAGCACTAATAATTTAATCAGTGTATTTTGSCCTCTGGATGAAATTTTGTCCTCATTTCCACGTATGAACTTAGGTAAACCTAGGATTTTATTAAGGGCAGAATCTGGAACAGCTAAGCATCCCTCTTTTTATTTGCATTTAGTGAGAGAAAGGCATTTCAAATCAGTACTCAAACTGATTTTTTTGAAAGAGATTTTAAAGTATTTTATAGTAAATTTTCTCATTATGCACCAAAATCAGATGCCCAACTGTGGTCACACAGTTCAAAGAGATAACATGGTTTCTGAATGCTGATTTTCAGAGCCATTGGGCATCCAGGCTGCCAAATCTTCTTCAACTGGAAACCTTCAGTTCTCTAATTACAGGTATTTGTCACTGARCTCCAGTTTCATGGAGGTATCATTTAAGTGTCATTTTACCCTGGGTTTTATAAGATAGGCAATTTGAACACTCATCTCATTCTCTATTCATGTCCTCCATTTACACAGTAGTTATGATACATCCTTCTAAATGCTGAAGATTTTTAACACCTGCAAGAATATGGTATCAGAAATGRTGCCCAACTCACCCCTTACACCTGGTTAGTAAAAGCCCTTGAGAGATACAAGCGAAACCTCTGAAGTTTCTGTATGCTCACTGGAATTACAATTTAAAGGTATYTCTCTTAAGGTAAACAAAGGAAAAACAGATTTACAAAAGAAAGTCTACCATCCACTACACTTTGAAAATACAGACTAGAGTCTGAAGAGCTCCAGAAGAGATTCACAGTGATAAAGGGACATGTATATTACGATGGCTGCACTGAACAACAAATAGCAATTCTTGGAGATTCATACTCATACATGAAAATGAGACTAATGAAAAAATGCATTAACACAGACCATTAAGAAAGTATAGTTTTCTTCATAAAAACGTACCACAGGAAAAAGACTTCAGGCAGTGTCATACAGTGGACTAATTAGAAAAAGAAAGTAGGCCATCCTACAGAAATCACGCTGTTTAATCAGGCCATGAGAGCAACACAAAGGAGCAGAGAAATACTGCAAATTGTTGAGTCAGATCTCTTAATTTGAGTAAGAAGGCACACTGATCGAAGGAGAATTAGATTCTATCACAATATGATACTGCTGTTGTCCATAAGAAGGAAGTGGGACATTCATACATACTCTATCACTTCAGTGATGACATCTTAATACTTTTATACAATTTTAAGATGATCCGATTTTTTCAGCGTATGAAAAAATATCTCATAACTAAAGTGAAGGAAAAAAAATACTCTTCCCTTTTGCTTTGTGGGACTGGAACACCCAAAAAAGGTTGGGAAACAGAGAGGAGTAACTCAAATGTTTTGATATACCAACAAAATCTAGGCAGATAGGGTATGGCCCATTCAATGCCAGAATAAAGCTGTGCAGATGGCTGCATAGCTCCATGATAGGCTGGAKCCATCCCAGAGCTAGAGGAACACAGGCCTAAGGCTGCTGGAATGAGCCATCACGACTTGAAAACAAAAACTGGTCTGAATTAAAGTTGTGAACATATTTCAAACAGAGAGACAAAAAGATTCAAAAGCTTTTCGTGGGTGTTAATGAGAAACATAAATAGTTTAGCAGTGAGGTGGAAGAACCATCAAAGAGGAGTTTTAGAGCTTTTACATCCACAAAATGTCTTGAAAGTGAAAACTTGAAAAATCAGAACCACTTTACAAGTAAGGTATCTTCCATGAGAGATGAAAAAACAAGTCACAGAAAGCTGATCACAATTTCACATCATTTCAGAGTGCTCGGAGAGCCCAAGACGGACAGGAAGCCCTCAGTTCACATGTTCGTTTGGTTTGTAACCTGGGAGCCCTTTTAGCTGATGAGAACACAGGCAAGACTCTCAGTGAGTCAGACAGGGCGAAACTGCCCCRTCTTCTGAAGATGTAGGGATGTTCTCAGACATCATCTGCCAACCAGTTATCCGAGTAATGAGAGCAAAAGTTTGGACATGCCACCTACTAAGCACAGGATACACCTAACAGAGAAACAGAGTGTGTTCGTATCTCTTTCTCATAAAGACATATCCTTGCACTTGTTTATGAAGGATGAACACAGATAAACAGATAACTTCAGTAAGTTTAAATGTCTATTTTGGTTATGTAGGACTGTATTTAAAAACTATCRAAACTAATTTTGCTGTACAGGATTTTCAATACATTTTATTTTGACTTGTAGAATCAAAATGCTTGATAACTTCTGTGTTGACTCTCTGGCTACAAAAGAATAATGCAAAGCAGAAAAAGACAGAACCAGACACTGCTGACTTGGCTTTGAGTGAGCCACGTCTGACTGAGACCTCTTTTAATCTATACAAGCCTAGTCTCCAAGTTAATGAGAGATCAGACGGGGGTCGATTAGATCACTAAGACAAAACGTACATCATTCATTTTAAGATTACMCCTCTCTGTAAATTCAGCTTTGAGCTCAGTACCATGTATTATAAAAGAGTACCTAATATTACTGTACTTTACATTGATATATATAAACATTATAATAGATTTACATCCTAAAACGTATGTTTATTGTCTGCAGTGAAAATCCATGGAACAAATTTTTCATTCAGCCTCCTACCACCAACCTAATTAAATTCAGTCATGCTTTGTTCTCTTAAAACAGAGGTTGGCATGCATTATGAATCAACTTTCACTGTGAAGGATGTCCCTTATTTTACATTCAAGTGAACTAACATTCCCCTTAGGACCTACTATTACAGCCAAACTTAACACACTAAAAGAGAGGCTAGATCATGGAAGTGAGGCTTGGTTTAATCTTTATAAAGAAAAAAACACAAATTCAATATTTTTTTTTTTATGTGTACCACAATATAAAAAATGTTCACAAAAACAAAAAGTCTCATTATACCACATATTTCAGTCTTATATTCACCTTCGTAAGACTACAGTTGTTGTCTTAGTCCCCTAAAGTGGGATGTATGTTATGCTCTTAGCTTTTTGCATAGCTCCTTTTTATCCTTTTTTTTTCTTTTTAATTGTTCATTTATGCTCTTCTCTCTTTTCTACACTTGAGCTCTAGTTAAAAATACAAGACTGATGTTGGGGTTCTGTCAGACCATTACACTGAGAAAAATAGTTAATATTACATCAAAGATACACATCTCAAAAAAAAAAACAGAATAAAAATATTCTGGTAGTTGCTGAGTTAAGAATCCAAATATAAACAAAATGGAAGATGTATTTACTGCAAAGCAGCTGAAAAAAAAATCTCATTTCTAACAGCCGTGTTTTTAAGGAGATGGACAGCATTCAACTAATGTGATGAGATTTCTTTCCTTTATAGAAGGAGTATAAATCTAAAGGATTTCAGAGTTCCTGGACTTCATTAAGAAAATTAATACTCAAGAACATTGAATACAATCCTGATTGCTCAGGGACATGTGTTTTAACCCATTATCATGCCCTTTCAAGAGTGAAATAAACATGCGTGAAGCCGTGAAGAACATTAAAATACCTTTTTTTTTCCCAAATGATTTTTGTAAATGAGTGTAAAAAGACCAATATAAAACACTGCTGGTGAGGTGAGTAACTCATGCAAGATTAATAAGCAACTGGAAAAGTCTACAAGAAAGCAAAGGAATCTAAAAATTAGATTGTATAACAATAATAAACAATAATAAAATAAATAATAATAAAAGATTAGATCTCCTTCCTCTGTAAACTGTATATCGAACATGGGGTACTGGTGTGCTTTGGCTGATTAGTTCATGCCCACCATTCTTACTTAATKTATTCTTTGAAATAACAACAGAAGCAGAATGTACACACCAATATAAATCCTATCCCTTAGTCGATGGAGCAAGGTTTATTACTTGAATCTTTGTTCTATCCTCTGCAAAGAGCCTACGACTTGTTTTCCTTCCCACTGTCAGCTATGAACAGTAAGAACCTTGCAGCCACTCAAAACAYCCAACCCTATTTTTACCACTCAGCTGCAAAACACTACCTGTGCAAATAGCTACATAAGAACATTTATATATTATATTAATAAGAACATTTCTCTGTAGTCAATTGCATTCCACTTTAACACAGAGTGGTTTGACCAACGCACCATGCAGAATATCAATTTGACTGTATTTTTTGAGGATTAACCTCTTGATTCCTGTAGTATTTCATGCTCCACTACACCTAGTTGTGTATAGTGCTGGTAGACACATCTGGAAAATATCCAGGACTGAACAACCCAGTTRGCTTTGAAAATGTCTCAAGAGAACCAGTAACTTAAAGCTTTGCTCTTTAGCATGGTGCATTATTCATTCTATCAATATACTTTACTGGCCTACCAATTTGAATCACCAAATAGTTAAGTGAAAACATACAAGCTCCCGATGACATTCTCTAAAAACTCTGTTTTAATCAATTATTTATAATATTTTAAATTTAAAATCAATTTTAGAGAACTTTTACACTGTTTGAGACTGATGCGTGCTTACCTCATTGTCGGACTCCACAAGCACTTGGTCATACTCGCTAAGGGCTACTAGGAACATGATAGATGTGACATTTTCAAAGCAATGTATCCATTTTCTTCTTTCTGATCGTTGGCCTCCTACATCAACCATTCTGAAAGATTGACAACATCTGCATCAGCTCTGTAAACAGCTTAAAAGATAAACATCCACATCCACATTTCAAACATCAAATTCAGGAATTTAGATGAAAACGAACTGGTATACTTTCTTTAATATTTTTTCCATTTGTATTTAAGAAAAATCACCATATTTACTTCTGAGTCAGTGTTTTTTTCAGTATGAAATTACTCGCTGAATTTAAATTATTACAGATTCCAAAGCCATCAATATTTCTTAAGCATGGTTCTGGAATTTTGCAAAGTTCTGCCCTGTATAGTCAGCACAAAAATGTGTGCACAGAATCAAGCTGGTGGCCTCCCTTTCTCCCGGGAAACTCATCAAAGTTGTCAACATGCCAAGGCTTTCCAATTTTTAAGAGTATACTTAGAATACAATATGCATTTATTAAAGTTGTTAATAGTCAAAACAAAAAAAATTTGCTGGCTGCATGCACTCCCRATTCATTATGCATTTCAGTGTAACTGGACACTCAAGTGTCTAAATTGCAGCTGTAATTGCATAGTTATTTTTTAAACAACTGTATTTGCACTTACAATGAGCTGCGGGGAAAAGTATTTGTAGGAGTGATATTAAGCCTGCAAAATGTAATTTCTTTCTAAATAACAAGCACATTAGTTGTCCCTTTGTACTTTGTAATTTACATGAATTAAGAAGGCACATGATTGTATTATCGAATTATTATTGGATTTAACAAACATTTCATATAATTTCAGCTTATTTACCACCTATGGTATATATTCAGAAAAAGGCAAGTTCACGCAYCTCTTGACATTTTTAAAATCGGTTGCTAATCACATATGGACACTGCCACAAAAACAGTACGACCAAGCTCAAAATTTAAAAATACGTAATAAATTTTATACATAATGTACATACAGTATAAATAATGTAAAAAGAAAGAAAGTAAACGTGCTGCATAAACGTTTTCTACCTGAAAATGACACTTTGTAAGTCGAATGGATATTCAATGATCCCTGTTGTGGGGACTCGAACTCTGAGCACATCCTGCTGAGTTGGCAGGTAGGCCGGATCTGCGATGCGGTCCAAGTCGTTAAGATAGCTGTAGACAGGGAGAAACAACAGGAATGCAAGACAGTGACAACATAATCCCACTGAGGAAAAGAGCAGGGAGGAGCTGGGAAAGGAAATGGGGTGTGGGATAGGAAGAGGGCAGCAGAAAAAAAAAACATTGTTGGCATAAAAGAGGGGCGGAAGTATAGAGGTGTGCTCTTTCTTCCTTCCTGTATTTTTTCCTAGCTTGAAATAAATGCATGATTACTTTTGTTTCCCATTCAGATTCACTCGGCTTTCACAAAGATTTAGATTTTGCAGCTATTCAGTTCTGGACTATTTGAAGACAAATGAGCAAAATGTTTAGCAAACAACATGTCATGTTTTATCTGAAACTATGTTGTATTTCTTGATACTCACTTTGCAGCATCTGCACAGATACATGGATAGATAAACAAGAATCCCCCAAATGAAATAAATAACTGTAATAAATTAGCTTTAGAAATTAGCAGAAATTATTATTAGTTAGGAAATGAGAAAAGGAAAAATAGCATTCTTTGGAGTTTAAAAGAAAAAAAAAAGCACACACAGACAACCCTCTTCTCTGTTACTGACAAACGGAACAGCTCTCTACATCTTGTTATGAGAATCAGCCTTATGACCGTCTGTTTGGATACCTGGCACCTGGAATTCCTGCACTTGGATTAAAACAGGTTAACATGCCTGTAGCACATGCCAAACAGCCCAGACGGCTTCCAAATAACCTGAAACCACAATAAAACTGCTTGTTAGGGCTTCACAGCTAGAACACACCAGATTCTCCTGCAATTCCTTAACGGTGTTTATCAACCAGAAAGCAGCAGTGTACAGAAGGTTTTAATGATTTTTTTTTTTTTTTTATAAAAAGAGAGGCAAAATAGCAAAGTTTGATAGCCTCTTTGGATCTGGGGGTTGCAATTACATGAATTTAGGGCAGCAGACATCTTCGGGTCTCCTCTGGGCACGCTGTCTGCGAGGAAGACTGCTGCAGAAAATGGAGTTTTTGTGCACTCGGCCACCTCCAACACAACATTAACTCCTTGGTAGTCAGCTGCTGACAAGACACAATAAACCAGGGCTGTCCGGATCCATTCCAGTGAAGGCAGCAATGGACTCCTTGTGATTCCTCAAATTGCTACATATTTGAAATTCTGAAAATGTTCTTTGCCCCATGGTTATTATTCAAGGTGCTCTTTCCAAAAAATCCACACAAGGATTAATTAGACTACTTCTAGATMCTCTGAATGATTTGTTATGAAATACAGAGAGTAACTAATTGTGAACAATGACAGAAACAAAGTACTTTCAGTTCTACTTTACAGCAAAAATACAGAAGAATTAATTTGTTACATCTGTGAGGGAGCAAAAAAATATTATCAGATTTTCCTCAGTATGATTTATTCATAAAAGATTAAGCCAATAGTAGATGTTGAATGTGAGAAAACTACACATATTTAGAAAGATGGTTTAACCATATATCTGAGGCATATTATCATATTCAGGAGTTACTATGCAGAAAATATTTTTTCAGAGTACTGACTAGTTTCTGTCAACAGGAAAAAAAGATCTTGAGAATGATAGGATTTCATCTGCCCTCAGATTTTGTAATCAGTAATGGTTTTGGTTTAGAAAAAGAATCAAAAAGATGCAACAGAGGGCTCTGTGTCATTAAATACAACAGTGGTTCTCAGGAGAAGAGAAATGCATAAAGAAAATAAATTCATAGGGGGGTCATCTGTACAAGCACCTTGCTGCAGCTTTAGCTGCAGTCTTCCATGGGGAAGCCTGGTTATTTCACCTGTAGGACACGAGCAGATTTTCCAAAATCTCACTGATTTTGGAAAAAGAGTCCTTTAAAAGGTCATTGCTCAGCAGTCAAGTCTCACTGGTGTTACTGCTTGAACAACAGATGGAAACTTTCCMGTTCTAGCACAAATCACCGATGCTGTTATGATCAAGCTTTGATTCATCCTTCAGAAATAAATACCTTTTCCTCATTCTCATCCAGAGAGATCTGCTCTTACACATGTAGTGACCARGTACCCTCTTACCCCAAGAGCCCCCAGAGCCCGTAACAGAGACCTTGCACACCTTTACAGAGCCCTGTTTCCTTCCCTAAACATTTTCACTTAACCAATAGAAGGATGCAGAGCTTTCCAAGARGTCTCCTGTATTACACATCCAAAAACAGAATCAAAGAAGGAGTGTCAAAACCATTAAAAGTAATACTCATAGCACTGCTTTAAAGAAGTTTTTGTATTACTGACAAGTCATAAGCATTATCTATAATTTTTATAAGAGAAATCTATAATCCAACAAAATCCAACAAAAGCAATGCAGAATATATCACCTTCAAATTATTCTTTTATTTAGGATTATTAAGATATTCTTTGTTTTAGGATTATGTCATTTTTCTCTGTCACTTTCTCTCTAATTTAACACTTGATAAGATATATACATATCACTGTATTCATTTTTAAATGAAAAATGGCTACTTAGGTTTCACTTGCATAACCTTGCTTTTATTTCTCTTTCCATCTCTTGAATGTAGGGCAAATATTCAATTAATTTGTTTTAAAATTAAGAAGAGCTTTTTCCTCTGTAAGTTCTACTTTGTTTTTACATTCTTTTTGCATTCCTGTAGAAAAACAGGAGCAGTCTTGCTTCTTCTTTGTACACCCTTGCTCTGTAGCAAAGAAATTTATTTTATGAAGACATTTGTTTTACTTTCATTGCAAAGCCATGTTTTCTGATCAATTACTTTCGGGTTTCGATGAATATCAGCCAAACACTCTGTAACCACATAATTTCACCTTCCTCTATCAACTAAACTACTTAAATCATCTATTAAACAGGCTTCTGATATTGTGCTGAAAGCTTTGTCTGCAGCAGCAATACAAAGTTCCTTTCAAGACACTTTCCAAATCACTAGCAAACGCCTTATTTTGATGAGCAACACCGTAGCCGCGGCTTCTCGCCCCAATGGGACTAGCTCAGCTGAGCTTAACACGAAAGAACAAACCAGGGAAATCGCACAGGGCTACTTCAAAAGAAATGCATAGGCCCGAGTAAATTTATAGCGCTGCCCAAGTTCAGAGAGCTGATTATGGCCGCAATGGGCTTTGTGAAAATGGACACGGGCAGTTTTCCGTTGAGGTTTCCACGGCAACCGGCCCAAGCCGCATTGCCAGGGCAAGGGGACCGCCTGGCGAAGGGGCAGGAGCCCCTTGCGACGCGACGTGAGGCGACACGACGTGACGTGAGGCGACACGACGTGACGTGAGGCGACACGGCACGAGGCGACACGACACGAGGCGACATGAGGCGCCGCCGGCGCTGCGGGCAGCCTGCAGGGCCGCGCGCGGCAGGAGCGGGGCAGCTCTCGCAGCGCACGGCCTCTCACAGCTCCTGTGAGACCATTTCCTGCAGAAATGGTTTTCTGCATTTCGAAACATGCAGAAGGAAAGAACGGCACAACAGCGGCAGACTAGTGGGCTCTGTGTTTTCCCASGTGTCTGTCTCGTCTAGCAGCCACGCAAAGAAGTGACAACACTCCCAACCCTAACGAACAACCAGAATGAGCTTAGCTAGTAACCCTTGTCTTGAAGTCAAATATAACCTCTTTCTCCATCATCTTGCAACTCAAGGAACTCATCCAGCCTAAATGCATTTTCCCAGAGTTATGCTGCCTAATGAATATGCAACATCAGAACTTGAGTTCGCTTTGAATTACATCTTTTTTTAATAACTTCAAAATGAACAACCAAGCATTTCTAATGGATACCACCCTCTCCAATCATGAACTACTCTTACCKAACAGCTTTGAGATCACATCTTTGTTGTGAGCAATCAGATGATATCATAGAACTTTCTTTGGTATAATTCCATCAGAATTTTCCTAACTGAAACTTAGAATATAGCTTATAAACTAAGTTAGCCTTAACTTAGTGTATAGCCTAATTTGATTATCGACACTAACAAAGGGTTGATCTAAGATTACCAAAACTGATTTGTTACAACACGGCCAGCAAACCTAGAGACTTAATTTCTTAAGATATACGACGAGCATGGTGCTACAGGGAAAGAGCGACAAAACTCCAAGAAACTATGAAGTTTGTTGCTTAGCAAGAGGTTCGTACAGGTTATTTCTATTCMAAATTAGCTATGAGAGGCACAGTCTATTGGCATGGATTCATAGACAAGGGGTTTCAGTGTGCCCAGCCCCATGTGATTGCAGACAGAGCACGGCAGACCTTTGCCATCTGTGATGGTAACAGTAAACATTTACTATTTCCCATCCTAAAGCTCTTTGRCTTAATTGCAAACATCTCTTTCCTTCAAGAGTGACAATAGTTCACAGGCGTGATCTTCTAGAGATGATCGCTCAAATATGCAGWGTGACAGCCTAAATGAAAATAAAACTCTTAATCAAATGACCTATGGCTGGGGCTCCTTAAGCAAACTATTTCATTAAATATGCTATATTTATGTCCTCGCCGCTCTGGCTGTTCTGGAGTTGAGTGCTGCCATCCTAACCTGATTCTTGTTTTAGTTTTTTTATTTTTATTCCTTTTGCAAAAATTTGCAATGGCTGATAAGAGTACCCTAAAAAAGCCCTAAATTTAGCCATGTGCTAGAAAATAATAAGCTTGGGAAGGAAAAAGTTTTTAATGCATTTTTGAAGGTACATAAAACTTTGTCATCTCTTCATAAGCAAAATGTTAGAGCAGTTTTAGCAGGATTTTCCCACCTCACTGAGATGCCACAAAAACTGAGACAAGTTCCTCTTTGGTAACATGCAACGCAGTAAATGGAATCAAGTTTCAGTTTACTAGCAAAGCCATGAACAAAGCTAAAAGTACTGGTTGCATTTTCAGCACATATGCTTATTTCTGAGCCTCTTTCGCACTGGCAAAAATTTGAAGCTCAATTACCCATTCCCAGGGTTATCTAATCGTAGTCTACAGCAAGTGCAGTGAATCTAAGATGTTTGCAGTGAGGTTGGAGGTTTGAAGAAGGCGGCACTTTGTTTCTATGACATCCAAATCCAACCTTACTGTCTCTCTTCATCTAGACTAGAATTTCAATAAACATTAGCAGGAGATTGAAAAAGCAAGCCACTAAACCTAAAACTGCTTGTGCAAACATATCGAAACTTCTTAACAGCAAATACAGTTAATATATACACAGATATGTTCACAGCATACACAGCATGTTCAGTACTGCACAAGAAAAAGGACCCCAAAAGAAATATATGCTAAATACTTTCTCTTCCTGAATTTTCCTATTTGGCTGCTTTGTTTTCATTTTATATATAGGATGCATCACATTTTGTATCTATCTTTAGTCTTCCTTCATATTTGGAGRAAATGTCTGTTGTGTAAGATAGGGTAAGTATCATTCTTCTACTCTACTTACTTAGACTGTTTCATCTGGTAAAAGGCCTGTCATTTTATTTCATGTTTCTGCTTTATGGWAAAATATCTGAAAATACGGTTGTGTAAACTGTGAATATATAAAATGGAGYCTACTACTCTTCAGTACAAAAATACAAATATCAAGTATATTCTGAAAGAAAAATAATACAAGAACAATATAGAAGTGTCCTTCCGTACAAGTGTGTATGGGAGAATTTTTTCTTCTGACAAATAACTTTCACTTTGTAATTTGTTACATCAGTGARACAAGCTGGCAGCATGAAACGTCTCTGTTTTCCACAGACTCCTGTAAAAGATAACAGYAGTACTCATATTTCCTAAGAATTCCCTAGAGCTCCATGAAACTGAAGAATTTATGTTCTGGTCAGAAGCAATAGCAGCTAACACAGTAAACTGCTGTAGGAATAACTCACATTCACATACTGATTGCTACCCTTGAGGGTCCCCAAGCACACTCTGCTTAGCACACGGCCAACTCCACTGAATGCACCTGCTTCTGGAGAGGAACACGGAAGCAGAATGTTAGAGGGGAGGTGCGAGAGAATTGTTCAGCAGAAGCTACAAACCAGCAGAGCAAAAACTGCTAGCTGAGCAGAGCACTGCATTTAATGCAGTATTTTGGCAAAAGGTGACACATGGATTTTAATGAGCAGTTAACATCCACATTTACCTATCAGTGATATTCTGAAGATGTTCTGGMAATTGTACCCTGGATCTACGCATCACATCTTTTTAGAAAGAAAACAAGTGGCTTTTATGTATTAACTGTCCAACTAGATCACTTCACATGATCAAAAATATATACACAGCTGAACTACGAAAGAACAAAGGAGCTCAAAACTAAATTGTTCTTAAAGTTAACAGCAAATGCAGGAACAAAAGTCTGCAGGATTCTCTCCATGTATGACTAACAAGGCAATGCGTTAAAACAACATYTGTCATAGATAAAATGGAGCAGGGACCTGGGAGAGAATCACATCTCATTACCTGAGGCATGATACAACACAGCTTGCCACAGAAGCCAATTTGCCATGCTATGGAAAAAAAAAAGGCAATGTGACTCCACAAACTCTAGCCACAACCCAAAGCAAGCTATCTATGATACAATCCATCTGTAAACCGGTGGGACTGCTGTCCCTCTTTCCTCCAGGCTTTGAGGAAAAGCCATGATACAGAGTCCCAACTGGCAACTTGTTCCCATTTGGCTTAAGGTCGCAACACCCTGTATGGGAAACAGCAGCAGCAGATGCCATCTGTGGCAGCGAGTGAGAGGCTCCCACACTGCGGTGTTGGTTTACATCCGTCTCACACTGAGAACGGTATCTTAGAAGGCATAAAGGGAAGTGGTTTAGTGGTAAATTAGCGGGTAAGTCCACATGTGCACTCATAACGTATATGGGAAGTGAATAATCTCTGTTTACCTGATGTGCTCTTCACCACAGATAAGAATCGAGTCTAGAAATTACTTTTAAAACTGTAAGAACATCTAACCTTTAGTCAATGATAAGAGAGAGAATGAAACACAATCGCTCAGCCTGAGATTCAAACCAACCCCCACCTTTCAGGATCTCTTTTTCTTACACACTACCCTCTCCTCTACTAGTAAAAACACATCTAGACATAACCCTCCAGTGCAGGWAGAAAACATGTGGGTATACGTGCCGCAGGTATAAAAACATCAAAATGTCACTCACAATGACAGAGCARGTCAAAAGATGACAGAAAATGAAAGAAGACATATTAGAAAACAAAAACAGAACAGCGATAGAAACAGAAAATTCAGAGTGCAAAATTTGGAAGACTACGTGTGCTTGTAGTAAAAAAACCCRAAAGTGATACAAGGAACAGATAAAAATAATGTTATTACAAAAACATATTGGAATAAACACTGAGAAGATGAGAAGACACACAAAGGATTAATTAAGAACAAGTATTAATTAGTTGTTAGCTAATTTAATTACAAAAATATTAGCACATATGCCTACAAAGATATAAAAGATCTGGTAGGTAAACTATTATTTCAGTTTTATACATCAAGTCAGAATGAACTATTTAAGTCTCAATAAGATGACGAGCATTGAGTGCTTAATTCTTTTTAATTGCTTTTTGAATTTTGTTTATATGAATCTATCATAGCTTATTATAATTAAAATCATAAAATCTACAAAACCTCACGCAGTTAAATGGCTAAACATGTTGAGTTTTAAAAATAACTAATCAAATAGTCTGTTTATGTTTTATATGAAAATGTATTAAAATTTGCTTCTGCTTCTTTCATTCCTGAATGAATTGTTTGCTACTCTTTTTCCTTACTTCTCAAAAGATCCACTAAGTTGACCATATCATTAGAAGTAGTATTCAGTAAAATTTGATCTGAAGTAGCATCAGATATTTAATATCCTCCTTTGGGGATTCACTTGTTCCATTTTTATCTTCCAACCACTTTTATGTATGTATGCATGTATGTATGTACCTACATATGTGTGTATGTATGTAGGATACACTTCAGTTTTAAGACCTTCTAGTATCATATCTATTGTAAAATTAAACACAAATCCAACGTACAAGGAAGGCTCTACTTCACCTTCTACCTAAGTTTGGCATTCGTTTCAACATGAACACAGTCTGGAAGTAGGCTGTCAGTCTAACTTGTTACTCAAGTTTTACTATTTTCACATCCAGAGAATATCACATGTATGTAATTTCCTATGATATTGTTAGCTTTCTTACAACTGAAAAATAAAACACAATAATAAACAGCACATAGGGACAGTGAAAATCCAACCAGTAGGAGAGCTTCCACTGCCCTGTGCATCAAAATATGCATATATAAATAAGAGAAGTGACAGATTAGGAAGGTAATCAGCTCCACAGGACATGGGACAAAAGAAACCCTGTGTATGGGGCAGATGAAGCAGATCTGAATGACTGAGGTTGGAAGAAATCTTTGGAGATCATCCAGCCCAAGCCCCTGCACGAGCAGGGTCRCCTGTAGGACACTGCGCAGAATGATGTCCAGGGCAGGTTGAACACCTCCAGAGCGGGAGACTCCTTCAATTTCTGGGTGCTCTGTTCCAGTCCTCTCTTATCTTCACAATGAGTACGTTTTTCTTCAAATTCAAACAGCCTTTACTGTGCCTTTAAAATGCAGTTTGTTATCTGTTGCCTCTTTATCTTGTTCTTTGCCACCATCCTCTT
Source organism: Nothoprocta perdicaria (assembly GCF_003342845.1). NCBI lineage: Eukaryota > Metazoa > Chordata > Aves > Tinamiformes > Tinamidae > Nothoprocta > Nothoprocta perdicaria. The sequence continues at coordinate 1,540,113 of NW_020456110.1, forward strand.
AACACCCTCAAGATGACGRCACACATTGCCAAGATGCCCCCTCAGCCTTCTTTAGGCTGGACAGGCCCAGCTCTCTTGGGCTCTCCTCACAGGAGAGATGGTCTACGCCCCAACCATCTCTGTGGCTCTACGCTGGACTCCAGTAGCTCCACGTCCCTCAGTAGTTCAGAACTGGACGCAGCATTCCAGATGCAGCCTCACCAGGGCTGAGTAGAGGATCTGCTCCCTCGACCTGCGAGCAACACTTCCTAATGCAGTCCAGGAGACCACTGGCCTTCTCGGCCACAAGGGCTCATGGTCACCTTGTTGTCCACYAGGATTTCCTGGTCCTTCTCGGTAGAGCTGCTCTCCTGCTCCCACAGAATGTATTGGTGCTTGGAGTTATTCCTAGATGTATGCACCTCCACTTGCCTTTGCTCATCTTCTGATGGTTCCTTTCCAACCAGCTCTCCAGCCTGCCCAGGTCCCTCTGGAAGGTGGCGCAGCCCTCTGGGGTATCAGTCACTGCTCCCAGTTCTCTATCATCAGCAAACTTGCTGAGGGGCCACTCTGTCCCTTCATGCAGGTCACTGATGAATAAACAGGACTGGATCCAGTACAGGTCCTTGGGGGCTACTGCTAGGTGCAAGTAGACTCTCCCTCCAACTAGACTCTCATAACTTCTGAGCTCTGCCACCCCACCAGTTTTCAATCCACCTTGCTGGCCACACTTCCCGAGCTTCCCTATAAAGATGTCATAGTGCCAACAGTKCCAAAAGCCTTGTTACTTTGTTAAGGTAAACGACATCCACTGCTCTCCCTTCATCTACCCAGCACTGGGGCAAAAAGGTAGACCTAATTCATGCACTAGYCTAACTGCTTCCTAACTGCTTCCATCCAATCAGCAAGATATTAATAAATTTGTTGTAACTAAACTGCATGTAAGCAGTTGTGCTAGATAAAAATATATGGGCTGTTGTGCAGATAAATTCCATCCCAAAGCTGTTACGTCTATGGCCACATTCCAATAACTTTAGTGGGAGTTTCATAGTGCCTTTCATTTTCTCTAGTGCTTTTCTCTACGAGAGCCTTCCATTCATGACAATCTGACAAATGAAGACTGCAACGATATCAAGATTAATTTGCATAGTTGATACAAGATGTGTAGATCATGTTAGTTTTTGCCATGGCTTTAATAATCAARTATGCTTTTTTTGTAGTGAGCAACACCAAAAGGTCATCCTGCCCTACCGYAATTCATTTTTCAAAAGATGAGAGTTTTTGCCTCAGTTATATGCTACATTTGTCAGAGCAACTGAATTTCTTGGAAGCAACATTTAGACAGTCCTCAGGGTCCAGTGTTAGATTCTACATTGTTATTTTATCGAAACTCTGCCAAGAAGTACAAGCACAGCATTCGAGACCAAGAAGTTTAGTCACATTAACATTTTTATTGTTATTCATCTATAAAAATGGGATTTAACATAAAATACTTTTGGAAATGACTACTTCATTTTCCATTTCCCATTTTCCTACGAACTGCACTTAAAGTCATCTTTCATCTTCTGATAGAATTTTTTTTTTTTTTGTGGAGAACACATTATTTTTCCACCATTTAAAAACTGGAGTCTGTTTTGTGTTTGTTACATATTTGCACTCCTGGCAAGCATTTTCTTGCAACTTAGCCCTTGTTTACACAAAGAAGAAGCAGTTAAATAAAACACAAGAAAACTTGCCTGCTACTATCTGTCTCACTAGTAAGATTGCAAAAGAAATCTAACAGACAGGGGATGGAAATCTTGGAAAACAGAATTTAATCACACTCGATGAAAGTATTTTTGCATAGCTTGCATTTGTGAACCTACCTCAGAAAACAGTAAGGGCTTCAAGAGATTTAACAAAAAACAAATAAAAAGTATTAAAGCAGTGTTAAACTATAACTAGTTACTCTCTTTCTGCAAAATTCCAGATGATCAMGGGTTATTTCTGGCAAACAGACAAACACACAGTTTTAAGCTAGATACACTACCTAACCTATGTAGATAGCACCTATCTCAAGCAGACTTTAAATTTATTCTAAGTACATATTAATGTATGTTTGTATAATGTATGTTTGCAGCATACTGCACCTGCATCCACACAAACTGTACACAGTATAAACAAATATATAAACAAATGTATTGCAAGAAGCTAAAATTTGCTTTGTTAAAAAGAACAGAAATAAGATACACCTTTTCATAATCACTTTGTACTTACTATTTAGTTGAATCTGACAACTGATATTCCCGTCGTCGGTCATAACACTCCTGGATTCCAGGGTCATTCCATAAACTTCTTATCGCATCTACGTAGGGGTTCTCAAATGTTGACACCTTCTCCACATCCACTTCACGAACTAACTGTGCATGAGCCTAATTTGAAACAAAGAAAACAGTAAAATGTACTTCATCTTCTACAGTCACAGACAGGTCATATACTATGAGCACAATTATTAGATTACTTTTTCAGACYGGTCACTTCACCAATGCCTGTATACAATTTGAAAATCAGCTACTGTGAAGAAGGTTGTAAAGATGGAAATGGAAATAACAGATATAGTGAATCCCAGAAATGAGAAAGATMAATATATTTTTTGTCTTCATGCCACTGGACACTGTCAAACGATACCTACCATCCAACCTACAAGTTGAACCACTACAAGYTGAGCCACTGCTCAACTCACTGCCCACTGGCCTGCTTGGACAATAAAGACAGAAAACACAAGGGAAAWCTGTATCATGCAAAGATGGGTATTTTTTGTATTTGGGTGAATCAACYTGGTGCTGAAAGAAAACAATAATGTTCATTAATTAAAGACTTGAAAGAAAATAGTAAATGAACGGGAATACAAAAGAATACCAAATGAAGTATTAATTAGCAATGGTAAGTTGTGTTCCAACATAGAAAAAGAGTAACAAAGAGGATACRAAAGAAGGGAAAATTAGTAAATGTGTGTATAAACCCAAACATCTGAAATAAGTCAATCCTAATCAAGTATTATACAATTCTTTGTATCAATGATTCCTTTCCTAAAGTCTTTTCATATAGTTTCAAAGTCTTTACACACTTCCAGCTATGTCTTCTGGTTTCTCAGGAGTACCATACTTTCTYGTAGATTACAGCTTCTTTCTTTCTTGGAGTATTTTTCAGTCAGTATGTTTTTTTGGTTTCTAATTTTGGGTCATAGAGCCAGAGATCTAAATAAGGGACGTCATTTATTGGCTTAATTCTTCTGTGATTTACTCTGGTAAATTCAGAAGTAATTATACTGAAACCTGATGATATGCCCAAGTATAACTTTAACATAAGAGAAGACTTAATCATGCACAATAGGTTCTGTCAGGGCTGCTAATTGGCTTTAGTTTCCTGCCACCAATACAACAGGAAATCTGGAACATCACTTTGATATCCAGAGCTACCTGCATGAAAAACCTGAGGACTCACCACGATCCAGTTTCTGCAGAATAAGCTATATCCATAATTTTCATCCTCACTAATACTTTTTGGCTACACTCCAAAATCAACATTACTGAAGCAAAACACTTAAGCTCTTGTCCGTTAAGCTACTACAATTACAAAACTAGATTTTTTTTAGGTCACTAACAGTTGATATCAGAGCGCTGAAACAAACAAACACACAGAAACCAGAAAAAGGGGGACAAACCTGACAAATTCTGCAAGTGTCACCAAGTTCAAACTGGTCATMACGATGCAATTACTAGGCCTGCTTGTTCCACGGGCAAAAACTAGACAGCGTAACTGACTGCTCAGACTGAAACATTTTTTTGACAATGGTTGTTCCTTCATTTGCTTTTCAGGATATAAAAACACCTGTAGTAATTTAATTATTATTTGCTAAAGCAATTCACTTTGGCAAAGTGCACCTACCCTGGATTKTTGTTTCCTCCTTGATTCCTACCAGTATTTTAAATGTTATCCCAGACAAAGCAAAACGGAATTTCCTGGAATATCAACAGATTCTGAAACTAGGAAATAAACGAGCACGAGAAGACATCAAAATCTATCTCCTTTTGTCTTTCTTTGTCATTCCCCTCAAGAAAACTMCTCATAGTGTTAAAAAAAACATTGGTACTAATCCTGAGCTTGATTAGCATTATGGATTTACAGTCTTATAGTCTTTATGGTCCTTCTATACCTATTATTTAGCACATAAGCACCACTAAAAATATTTACTTTTTGAGTCTCTAGCTGCCATGTTGTTAATTTCCTCAATATTATCTGGTAATTTTCTGAAAGCACTGTTGTTCCTGAGTAGCTACCCGGGTCAGCAAAGGACCAGTCATCATTCTCACTGTACATGAGCACCAGTCATTTGGAAWCTGATGATAGGCATGACTGGTAAATTTGGAAAAGGTTCGGATTTTTACAGTCATTTTAATATGGTCTCTGTGATTTTTCCAAGCTAGCTTTCTAACCTACCAGAGGGAGCACACACAACTTCACAACCCATTTCAAAAGAATTCCCTCACATAGTCTTAAATTTACAGGAGAAAGCAAGATAACTGAGACACAGTGGGCACAATCCCTTGGCACCAATGCTCTCTATTAGCTGTTTTTAAGATTCCCATTCAAAGCATCTCTTGCACGGCAGAACTTACCTTAGTAAATGCTTCCTATTTTTCAACAGGATTTCCCAAACATATGAGGAGGAGAAGCCCTGTGTCTGCAGCTCCTGGCTGTCAAGAGCTCACCCATCAAGCAGTGTGATACTGCTCTGGGTGGCCGAACCCACAGCAGCTGCCTAGCCCACAGTGATCCCACCCCAATGGGAATCGTCACAGGAGCCTTTGCTGGGGCTATGGTCTGGCCTTCAGGGGACTGGAAACCCCAAATTCCTTGAGGATGTGGCTACTGCTTATAGTTGAAATGSTAACATATGCCAGCCAACCCAGAGTCATGAGTCATTTACAGGTCTAGACCCTGATGACTTGTGACCTTCATCTGTGGTTCATGCAAATACTTTGCCTTATTGGGCTGCAGAGCACGGGAGGAAATCTTCTCCCTCAGCTCTATTAATGCAAAATGCATAACAAATGCAAAAGCAWAGACCTGCACACACTTGGAACAGGTATAACCTTTAAGGAGAGTAACTCTGAGGAAGACTTCACTGTCTCAGACATGTAACAGCAGTGTCAGAAAACAGAAATCTCTGATCATCACCGCAAGGAATGAAACTTTTTTTCACAAAGTGTCCTGAAAATGAAGGCTGAAGAGGACTGCATGTTTTTTTTCCTCTAAGTAAGCCTAAAGCCCTGAATGTATAAGATTAAACAGGAAACAGCTCTCATAATGCACTACACTTAAGAATGGCATTTAATTAATGAATATATTGCTGGAAAGAGGCTTCGTATAATGCTAATCACTGCAGTCACTTAAAAAGGTCAATAAGGTATTAAACTGCCTAATACTAATTTGTCATCTTTTCCTATTTTACATCCCAACTTTTGAGAAGAAAAACATAGCATGTGTTCTTTGAACAAGAATGCCACAGACACATAACAGTATCTAAAACTTTGAGTTTGCATGAAATAAGGTTACTGTTGTCTGGTAAAATGCTTAGAAGAATAGGTCCTAAACTGTGACTCATCAGCACACCACAATAAAACAATGAATTAAGGATTGAAGCAAGGTATCCTGTTCGCAAAGTTCACAAATCTGTTCTCCATTCAAAATGTATCATTAAATTCTACTTTTAATATTTTGAGTCTTACATAAAAAAAAAAACAGAATAACGGAAAAAAATGTCATGTCTACACCTATGAGATTTAGTATTTTTCCCTGAGCTGAAATAATGCTTTTGAAGCAGCTGAATAAACCAGAACTTTATTTTCTTTATTCTGAGATCTGAATGTTCTCGTTTTCCTATTCATTAAGATATATCAGATATAAACAACAATAAACGCTTTGCAATTTCTGTAGGGTTGTGACCAGAATCCATGCAAGATTTTCCTTGCTTTTTATGAACCACCCCCCTCCTGTGAAAAGCAGGCACCAGCTATGAAACGGAGGGAAGGGGATAAGGACTCCAAAGGGCAGGCGTTGGCACAGGAAACCGCTGCCCCTTTCCTGAACTAAACTGTGAGTCGGGAACGGGACTGAATTTTCCCCCTCAGAAAACCTCTGCGACAGGACTTCAGACGGGACTGAATTTTCCCCCTCAGAAAACCTCTGCGACAGGACTTCAGACCAGCTAATGGTCAGACAGCGGGAAAGTAGAAAATCAGGGTATGAAACTAGGAAGCAGGTCACTGCTCCCTGCCGTCAGGAGCTGCAAGCRGGGCTGCCTGTGGAGCCCCAACAGACTGAACTCGTCTTAGCAGGCGGACAGTCCACGAAGGCAAAGCACCCAGAAAAACCACCTGCCCCTTTCACTGCACTGTCGCTGGCTTTGATCACTAAAAAGCACTTACCGCACAGCTCTTTCCTGTATGATCAAGTCATAAGAGGGAAAAAACAGAGTCCCAATGCACACAGAATGGAAAAGACAAAACAAATTACACCATTTTCTTTTAGTAATGTCTTTAGCTTCTTAATCTGCATAATATAAACTCATGAATAAAATACATATTCTGCAAGTCATGCATGAAGTAAAATCAGTTATTTAATGGCAGTAATTTTTAAAAAGTTGGATAGGAGCTTTAGTAAGTCCATGTCTAACAACTACATGTACAAACGTCCAGTATTGTTTTATAGACTCCAAAAATAATGGAAAACATCAACACAAAGATATGACATGGCTCCTGACCTTAGAAGTTTTTAATTTAATTCAGGACTAAATGGCTTCCTGTCCATACTACCAGGCAACGTTCYTCTATTATCATATTAACACGCAGTTGCAACTACACATATTTATATAGACAGGCCTTACTTACTCTTGCTTAAAAAGCAAGTTATAGCTTATATTAAGCACCTCTGAYTTTAATGTTTTACATTTTGTTTAAACCTAGGAGGACATACACCACAGCATACCTCTCAAAATCTCCCTCAGTGAGAAATAGCGTCGCAGCAACAGCAGAGGTCTGGCAGTCCTCTTTGCCAGAWAAGTCTGCTTTCTGGTAGGTAAAACCTAACTGCATAAGCCACAGGGGCTGGGAGAGCCCTGAGTAACGCTGGAAGAACGAGGGGGCTGCAGCTGTAGGTCGGGATGTGACAGAAATCCAGGTACCGCACAGCACACCGGAGCCGCCAGAGCTGCACCCTCCTCTACAAAGGCTCTATACTTCTAACCATTTTCTAACCATTTCTGTAGCTTTTATTTTCTCTGCTCCTGGACTGAAGAGCAACAGATGAAATCAATGTGGCTTTTTCTGGAAGGGTTAGGGGACTACACAAGATCAGCAAATGCTYGGATGACCTATGTGCCCAGAGCAAGCTCACAAATAACAGGGAGTTACACTGTCCTACGTGAAGCACGKTTCTCTTCCTGTCTTTCAGGATTCTTTCTCCACTATTACAGCTATGGACAGGCACTTGCTGGAATCACTAAAACTAAATGTTCTCTCTGGGATAGAAATCTAAATGTTCTGAGTTTCTTCTCAAGAAGGTGGAAGAAGAAACTCAAAATTCAACTCGATGCTTTCCGCACTTGTTTTACGCTTTCTTTCTTTCACTAGATCTAGCTGCTTCATTTTTACATTTAAAATAAAGTACATTTTATATAAATCTAAACTTGTTATGCAAGAATGACATCGTGTTTTATTATCTCTTAAAAAAGCTACAAATCACTAATTGTGCAGTCAAGTCTTGAAGATTTTTATGGCCTTTTGGCCRTTCTCTTGCTTAGGTAGTATTTTTATGAGGTTAAATCTTTCTGAGCATAACAGCTTTGGTTTTTAGTTCCTGTGTGTGCCATGAAAATCTTTTCCAGGGTTAGGAAAGCAGAGTTGCCAGATGGCAACAATGTCCAAACACCCAGCAGTGGGTTGCAGAGACCTACACCMAAATAGACCAAGCTCCATGTTTACTCTGAGCCTGTGGTATGTTACATTTGCAATGGGTTATATACACATTAGGCACTTTCACATCTCCAACTTGTAGAAGTTCAGCACGCAAGCTGAAAATTGTGTAGTTGGTGAATGCTTTCCTGAGCAGTGCTCTGAAAACCTCCCCCTTCTTTACTGGTTGCGGTTCTCTGAAGCAAAACCTGCCTTAGCCTCYGGGCAGGGTTTTCGGCACGCAGAACTGGACACATCCTGTCGCTGACTTTTCAGAAGTCTCTTCACGTAGCAGCAAGGCAGGCACCGCGTCCTCTCCAAATGTTTCAGCAATTCCCCTCCAATTACTGCCKTCCTGTATGGACCCAGAGCTGGGTTCCAAAGTTACTTCAAAACCTGTTTTAAGCAGGAGACRGTCTCAGGCCATTAAGTTTTGACTTGTATCACAAATGTTTCCGTAATGAAAAAACATCCCTTGTAACTTGTATCAAAGTTAGGACCTTCATGTTCTGGTTGAGCTAAACCCTTCGGCCTCCCAGGAAAGTAATGGAAGAGCTGGGTGRAGAAGCCTCATGGAAGTTCTGGGAGCTCCAGACCGGGGCCCAAAGGGAAATACAGATGTGTCCCCCAGGACGTGGCAAGACAAGCATCTCCGTCCTCACCGCTCACAATGCACAGGCCCAGGTGGCAAAACTTTYGTCACTTATTTTTAAATTTAGCATAAGTCTGCTGTGGTGGAAACTGATTTGAAGGCATATCAGGTTTGGACCAACACATGCAAAAATTCTACAGAACACATATTCCCCACAACAGTTATTGTAGCTGAAATAAAAAATCCAAATTAGCACTTTGTACCAAAACTGTATATTAAGTAAATGCTTTTCATTAACCCATCCCAAGCATGCACATACAACCAGGTTTTCATACAAATAAGTATCCTCCTTCTTTAAGTGATGTTTTTAACATAACATATTCAAAACTGTGCAGTAATTGTGCAGATAATTACAGAGCTTAATTACTGAGTTAGACACCTGAGCAGTAACACTGCTGTTTCTCCAGCCAGCTAAGCCAGTCGGCAGAGACACATGCAAAACGAGAAGTGCCACAGAACAGGGCCACATGGACCACGGTGTTAAACACGGCAACAAGCAAGTCAAAATCCACCCCTTCCCATGCCTCCCGAAAGGCACCTTCGTCTCCCCTGCACACAGGAAAAATAAATGGAAACCCGATGGGGTTAAAACGATACATCCACATGTTAGTCTTCCTAGAATAACTTCACAAGGAGCTGGGATAAATTGCTGTAATTTTTAAGTAATCCTTCTCCTATGTTAAAGCATCAGAGATTTTAAGAGCTTTACAGCACGCCTCATGTCCCAGTACTTCTTTTTGAAGAATGCTGTGCAATAATACTGTTGTAAATAATGGCATTTTTTTCTTCAATATTATTTTTGAATATGATACAGCTGAATTTACTGAACAGACTGTTATGCAAACATGGACACACTCAAATTTTCATTCCATTTTGAAGTGAAATAACTGGCTATACTCAATTCCCCAAGTGTCCGGTGCCGCAGCCAACAGCTGCAACGCAATAGTGAATGCACTGAAAGAAAAAAAAGGTGTTTATATAGGTGCATTCCCACCTTGTAAATGCACACATGCACAAAGCTCCTGCTGAGCCTCACTCCTGTCATTCAGAGCCTGAATGACTCTTGCGTAAGAGATGCTTTCAAGGATCAGAAGAATAACAGCTTAACTTGGCATCACAGATTTGAATATTCAGAGCTGAAACACTGGTTCTTCCTAGAGTAGAGGTTATGGTCAGATGGTTCAAACAATTCAGAAATTCGTCAATCCCATTCAACTGCCTGCACAAAGAAGCCACAGAACTGCTGCTGCTTCTGCTACCTCAAGAAAAGCCTGCAGTGAAAATAATACAAGCACAGGAAAACAAATAGCTGACTTAAAAAAATAATAAAAAAAAGATATCATGTCCTCAAATCTGCTTCAATGCTAAGTAGTATTGTATTAAAAATAATCTTGTACTTACATCACCTCACCATTTCAAGTTCATAAATATGATTTGTGAGGAAATACAAGCTCTCAAAAAACCCTCATCTCTGTATTTTAAGTCATATTTTCTTTTCTTTTTAAAGGAAGACAGTGCCCTCTGCTGCCTACAGCATAACTCTGAGAAARGAGTAATTTCAAACTGTATTTCTAGAAGTATCAGAGGACTGGGAGGGTCCCTCTCAAGATAATGAATGTTTCCAGTGGGAATTTTCCTCTGCAAAAAATTGCATCAAACTTAAATGGCTGCATTTGTGTGTTTTCCAACTAAGAAGACTGTCTTTCTAAACAATTACCTCATTTCTTGGAAACAAACTCTTAAAATGAGCTTCAGACTCATCCTAGGCATGCAAAGCCACATGGCATCCTGTCACCACCTCCTTTCAGGTGCTTTCCCAGATCCACCTATGTGGGAAATGTGTCTGGGGCAGAGAACACACAGGACTGCAATAAGAGGTAAAAATTAACTTCAGATGAGGAGCTGTTGAACAAGCTCATTGAACAAGGTCACACAAGAACGAATTTTGAATACAAGACATTAAAGCCAGCAACTCAACACTATTTACTCCAGAGAAACCACAGACACATGTGACGGCGATGAGTAACTATTTGAAATGTGCCTTGAGGGGGAATAAAAAGTTTTATGCCCGGTTTGAAATAAAGTGGGAGTTTTTTTTTATTTTTTTTTAATAAATAAGACACACCCTTTTCATTCCCAAAGTGCCCTATTTCTGTGGGTCAGAAAGACGCCACGCAGGACTTGCTTAAAGAGCAGCAAGGGATGGACGACCTGCCCTTCAATAGGACCATGCCATCAACTTCACCACCAGAAGAAAGAAATACAACAAACTCAGACAAAAGATCTGTCTCTGCAAATCACAAAACAGCATATTCTATAAGTCAGAGGAGGAAAGCTGCTTCTTCTGTGGCCTGATGTGCGTAAAATTGATTCATATTCTGATTTAACCTAATTAACATGTATTTTGAAGTGCTTAAATCTGTTTGTGAGCCAACCGCTATTTTTTTGGGAGAAGCCAAGCTAGGTCATTTGGCAGGCACTCAGGAAGGCCCATTTACCTGCCAAAATACAAAGGCTGCATCCTTCCAAGACAAGAGCCGCACCGGGACACGGTGCCTAGAGGCGGACCCTTAGTCAAGGAAGGGGTTTTAAGGGTAACTTTTGTTTGTTGGTTGGTGTTTCTAGTAAGCTACACGGCCGAGAGAAAGCCTATGTTTTCAGTGAGTGTTACACCTATGTGAAGGCAAGCAAAACTGAGCTTTTGGAATTAACTGAGACTAAACTGCATCTAGGGAAGCTTTGGGGGAGAAAGGGTATGAAGTGACAGCACGATCTATTGAGGAAAACAATGTATTCTCATTATTGTGGCAGGATTTCTATACTAAATCACTTAATCCTCCTGTGGGATACATTCTGGAAAGTCTCCAGGACACAGCAAGGAGCTGAAGATCTTGGGACAAAGTCAACAGACACAAACTGACATAACCTATCATATCTCCAGGAGCCAGAAATGTTCCAAGTCTAATCCTAAATAATTCTTTCAGAAACGCCAACAGCAGTTTCTCATAAAATGTGTAAGACAAATTTATCAAGCCGATTTAAGAAAGTTATTGGTGCAGGGAAGAAAAACAAACAAACAAACAAACAGGTCTCTTGTGATACATTCTGTTTTTCAGAAAAAGCAAAAGCAAATTAGCAGGACCTACGTGCTCTCTGCGTAGGCACTACCAGAGACAACTACTGAGCAAACCAGCGTGCAGCRCACACGTACACACAGACACTCTGACATGGAATTACAGCTCCAACACAAATGCTAGCATTAACACTGAAGTGCGTGGTTAACAGAAAGAGTTTGCAATTTAAAGCACAATGTAAGCTTAGTGGAACAAGACAGGACTATACTGAAAATGACAGCAGAGCACTCTCAACCTGACCCAGTACAAATTGATGCCATCCTTAAGATATCTTCTTTCTTCAGTGAGCTTTAAACTCCTTCTAATCAATAAGGAAATCAAGACTTTTCATTTTTAGACACGGTAGGTAAGTTTTGGCATCCAAAAAGACTTCTGGCCTAAAATGAAGGAAAAGCTGGATTACCAGTAGACACTGTTTAGCTGCACAGGGTCACTGCAATACTCTGATTCCAYGAGGCCAAGCTCAGCACATATGAGCATTAACCCATTAACACCTCTGCCCGCCAGCAGGTAGGYCAGGACACCATTAATCAAATTAAAGAGTGCACAGCGGGGCGGGAGGAGCAGTGGGAGGCAGCTCTATGAGATACCCCACGGAGCTCCTGGAAACACCACCAACCAYTGACCCTTCAGCAGGGGCCCACTGGCCTCCCGTGAGGTCTCACTGCCCTGTGCTGCACGGGGCAGCCCATGCTTTTGGCACAGGCACTTCCAGGTGCCAACCCATCCTCTGACTCACGGGGGAAGCGGCTGGAGACACATGTGGCACGAGATCCCCTTCCTTAAACAGCACATGCACAAATCCACCCTGAGAATGTTGTAACAAAAGGGTAAAATTCTGAAGAGCTGGAAAGAGAGAGATGTTTCTCCGTAGTAACCTGTCATCTTTTCCTGAATCACTCACTACCTGCAAATCATCTTCCTTCTTCCTTTTCAAAATTCTGCTTTCCACAATATGGGAAAAGCCGCCAGACTCTAAGATGCAGGAAACTACCTATGCACTCGGAGGCCCCAGTACTCCACTACTAGTTCAAGTATTTATCTAAGTGAAAACCTAGATTTGCAATCTATTTACCTTCCACAGTGCTCTAATCACACAGCAATAAAAATATGCCATTTTGTAATGGGGAAAAAAAAAGGAGGTACTTTGGATAAATTTGGATAAATTTGGATTTGGATACATTGTAGATCACTCTCTTTTCAATTTAAGCCGCAAAAAGCCGGCCAAGTTTGCAGTGTTTGCTCCTGACAGTCAGGACATGAATTGCAAAGGGGCAAACAAGGCGCGAAGAACAAACCTGCCTGCGGGAGGAGAGAGGCTCTGCCTGGGCACACGCTGGGGCTGCTGCTCTGCACCAGCTGCCTCGGCCTCCTCAAGAGGCGCCGCGCAGCCCTGGCACGGCCATGGACACGGTGTCAGCCCTGGGAGAGGGCTGCGTGCATGGCACTTACAGCATGCACTAGCGGGACTAGGGAGGAAGTACCAAAACTCGCGTGTGCCCTTAAGGAGGAAACAAATGTTTAATCAGAGACAATGTTTTGATTCCATGAAGACCAAGGGCTTGGCAAGCAGCTTCATTTGTGGGAAGCACACACCTGTGGTCAGTCTCAGTGCTGTCAGAGACCTGGTCGCTGCGTCTGCTCTCCCACAAATCAGAGCCGCAGCATCCACAGGAGCCCACGACTTCTGTCTGCAGTGTGCTGTGCACACAAAACACAACAAACAAAAGAGATAAAAAATAAACTGAAAGAATTTGCTAAAGCACACTAATATATGACAATCTCTTCCAAAATCTGTACTGAATGGACACTGTATAAATTACTGTGCTAATATGATTAAGTGGATATATTCCATGTGGATTTTAAAAACCCCTGGGAAGTTATGTTTCCCTCCCTGCCTTGCCTGTGTATCAGACACCACACTGGAAACAGAACTCCCTATGTATTTGATGAACCTCAGAAGTGGTTCAAAGGGTTGCAATGTTCAAATGCAACTCTCATATGCAACTGAAAATATGCCCTGAATTCAGCAAAGAATAAGGTGTATTCTGTTATTAATTTATCACTTAATGATATAAATTATAATATCACTTAATAATATAAATATAAATATCTTTTTATGTTAATATAATGGAAAGTACTGCTATTCAAAGCATTTTCCTGTTGCTTGTTAAACAAAAAATGAAATAGCAACAAGGAGGAGGAAATGGGGAAGGAAACAGCTTATTTAAAGGCAACATCCTGCAGGCACTACTGTCTTCAACTGTCCTAAGTGTGCTGTTATTACACAAAAAAAAARGGGGRAAAAAAGGGCATAGAACTTGAAAGTTATTAAACTAGCTACTATTAAATTAACTATTAAAAACATTCTTAGGAGAGTATTTTAGAAGCATACCTAAACTGATGATACTACACTGGTCTCCCCACCCTTATTCAGAGTATTCAGGCATCCAGTGGTGGAGGTAGAATACATATTTGTTCAAAGCAGCTGAGAAACACAGCTCTAATAATAATGATATGGCTAAATTTAGTTTTTGGTTTTTTTTTTTTTTTAAATGGTAACGGCGCCACTATTGGTGGCTGCTTTCATGCAGAACCTTCCCTGCACCTCGTAACAGGTGAGTCCGTTTTCAGCACCAAGCACCTTGGTGACATTCGCAGTGCCAGCACAGACAGTGGACTTAAGGGCTGCTGGTAGTTCGTGCTCCGTGAATGGTTACGGACAGATGTCACCAGTAGCCTTTTCTCCTCATCACGAGGCCTGTCCCGGATGGAGCTGGTCCTCCCTCCTGCGGGACAAGGAGGACGCTGCTCCTGGCGCAGGAGCGGGGCACATCTGGATGGGCTCTCGCTCTGTCCTCAACCAAGCAGCATGGGCTGCTCTGCAGAACCACGGGATGGCTGAGGYTGGAAGGGAGCCCTAGGGATCATCTAATCCAACCCCGTCCCAGCAGGGACACCCAGAGCAYGGGGCGGCATCCAGGCGGGTTGGGAAGATCTCCAGAGAAGGAGACTCCACAGCCTCCCTGGGCAGCCTGTGCCAGGGCTCTGTCACCCTCGCAGGAAAGAAGTTGCTCCTCACCTGCAGCTGGAACTACCTGTGTTTCAACTTGTACCCATTGCACCTTGTCCTGCCACAGGCCACCACCAAGAAGAGTTTGCCCCTTCCTCCCTACATTTACCCTTCAGGAATTGTATCTTCAGCTATTACACAGAATCCTGGCCGGGAGGTGGCCACGCACCAGGCCTGGCCATCCCTAACAGGCACCTCCCGAGGCCGACTGCAAAGGAAACCCTGGAGCTGAGAAACCTGCTACGGCCAAAAGCTGCTGGGGAGGGAAGCAGGAAATCGGATGATTTGCGAAAGGCTAATTACGAACGAGAGGCGATCTTCTCCTCTTTCCTCTTTCTTTGCCTTTAAGCTACTAAAGGCAAAGAAAGAAAGAAATAGTACGTATTTCTTCTCTACTTACGGAAAATGAAGGCTGAAACCAACAGAAAAACAGACACCCTCAGAAGARCACGGAAAAGGGTAGTTATAATTCCCACCCTAGCACTTATTTAAAACATGTTCTTCATGCAAAAAATAACCTACAGAATGTGCTTAGTTCCAAAGAGAGAACACAAAGCAGCTTCCCAAAAGGATTACAAACATTTCACCATCTGATCCTCATGCTGAAAAGCACAATCAGGTTGGTTACACAGCCACAGGTTTATGTCATATACACAAGTATATGCATATATGACATGTAAGTAAGTAAGAAATAAGTAATTCTGTATGGCCCGAAAGTATTTATAGGAACATTCTAGGTAGATTTACTACATGAATATATTTTTTATTGAAAGGTAATTTAGGTTTATGCAAATTCCAACTAGGCACCATGCATTAAGCATAGTACAGCCAACACAGACTTCACTCTGCACTCTGTGCTCAAGTCACAATGTAGTCCATTGTTCAGTAAATGTAAAACATGCTGATTTGTTTGTGTTTGTACAAATCCTATTTTTTTTTTTATTTTCAGAAGTCACAAACTATGGAAATAATTTGCCAAAGACACCATTTAACTGAATGAGACCTGCTTTCTCATGGTCTCTACACCACCAAAGTCAAAACTGAAGCAGAGACTCCAGAGGAGAAAACAAGACTTCAGARAATTCTGAAAATACAGGAAAAGATRTAAGTAGAAAAGAAGTATTTAACACTGAGAACAAATGCCAGACATAGCATAYGTGCTTTGCTACTTTATAAAATGGTACCACTGGAAATATTTCAAAATTCCTAGTGAAAATGAAAACAAGGAAGGTCATCAGAAAACAGCAATTACAGGGTCCCTTCCACACATTTCTTAAGATAATTGTCAGCTACACCACGACTCAAAACGTGCTGTACAACATCTCCAGAAAGTGAAAAAGAAAGACCAAGTAGTTACAATAATGACATGAAGCACGATCTAAAAATGAACTGTGTTGACTGATTTGTCAGAAATATGCCCATTTATATTCCAAAAAAAGAGGTTAAAAAAAAAAGAAAAAAAGAGAGAGAGAGAGAGAGAGAGAGAGAGAGAGAGAAAAGGGCCAAACAAAAAAGCCTTGATGCTTTCCCTGATGACATGTAATATGGATAAAGCGGCATTCTCCAGGATGCCCCTCCAGGATGCCCCTTTCTCAAGGAGCTAGTATCACTTTGCCATTCTGATCTACACAGAAAAATCCTGCCTTAAATTCAGAAAAATCCTGCCTTAAATTAACTGCTGAAATTACTGCTCATGCACTCAGGACAGATCACCTTGTCTCTACCAGAATTAGCCTGGAGACTAATGTCTACATTATTATTCATACTGCTCCACTGAAGAAAATAAGAGCAGGTCATAAAAGCTATCCAGAAAACATGTGTAATTGTGTTAAGGCCATGGAAGACTGCAGAAGGAAGGCAGCYCTGTGGCTGGCTTGGGGCCACAGGRACACCCCCTGAGCAAGCAGAACCACTGAAGAGACAAACCATCAAAACTGAAAGCTGACAAGGAAGGGAAAAAAGAAAGAAGGAAAGAAGGGAAGACGGAGGGAAGAC
>NW_020456110.1:1556944-1619986 GCF_003342845.1 Nothoprocta perdicaria
AGGGAAGACGGAGGGAAGACGGAGGGAAGACGGAGGGAAGACGGAAAGAGTTCGTTCATGTGCATTTCACCCCCGAATCTTTAGTTAGATTTGTTCATATTTTTCCATGCTGCTATTGGCTATGCCATGCTGCTGGGGTTTTTTTTGCCTCAGGACAATCTTGGATTAGACATTATTCCATTCTTCATTTTTACCTCATATTAAAGACTTAGTACTCATCCATATATGCAGGAATAGCTGTGTGTGGATAGCTCTGATTAATGCCCCACATTTTTCTGAAGTTTGGGGGATGGGTTGATGAATTTGTTGCACCTTTCTAAAAAGCAGATAAAAGCAGGTCACCTGCTCCTGCACTGCAAAACGTCCCTGCAAAATCCTCTAGCTTCTCTGAAGCTCAGCTCAGCTCTGCAGCCAGATGTACAAGCCCTTCAGGCTCTGGGTTCTTTTAGTCAGCTTGGAAGGGAGCTAGCTTTACAGTCCTGAGCACAGGTTTATCACCAAAAAAAATAAAGACTTATTTGGAAATATCCACTTTCATTTCTGGGCATAAGAAACAAAGATTCAAACTGAGCTCATTCTCTGGCAGTACATGAGTTTTTACTGACTCACAGGCCTTGCCGGATTCCAAAGCCGCACAGATTTATCATGCAGTTCTTGAGGAACAGGGTTTGAAATAATTGTTTGGAATTTCTCTCTGGTACATTATACAGGCTACTTTATATCACAGCCATGGCTCCAGTAACTGCTGCCTAATGTTTGCTTCTGATTAATTTGATACGAAATTGTTTTACATTTATGTTACCATTTCACTGCTGTGCTCCCTTCTATGAAGAGACAAACGCTGCACCACACCATACTTTCAATAAGTCTGTTTTAAGAATAAATTAAATAGTCCTACATTCTTCTTCCACTTTTAACAAGCTCTTCCTGCATCACAAAGTCTCGTGATAAGCATCCCTCTGGGTGCCACTCACCATCAACAGCTTTTCCACACATAACTACAGCTTTTCTAAGTTGGGGAACTAATTGGAACAAACTTTTAGAAGGTTTGTTAATCCACATAACATCCCTTTGCAGGGACACTCATTCAGTAAACAGTGCTTCATTTAGCCCAGCCTAATTTGTTTTAGAAGGTAGCTCTGCACTCCAAACCTTTCAAAAAAGATTTCAYTTTTAATCAGAAGGGAGGCTTGCTTGTACCTGCAACTGCCACCAACATTTTCTTAAGAGCTAATCTTTGAGCTGTGTCCTGGTTTGAACCCTGACTGCRAGGCATCTGAGGTGGCAGCGGGTGACACACGTTAATGATGATCGTTAGTTATCATTTGCTCAATTACTTGGCCCAGGAAAAAAAAAGAGAGATTAAAAAACTAATCATGCCTGCCAGGTGAACTGGGGACTCTGGAGAACAGCGTAGACTACTGCAATTTTCAAGGTACTAGATTTTCTTCTCTGAGAGAAGAGCTCTACCATAAATGTTCATTAAGTTCATAGCTAAATTAGGTCATTTAGCTTTATAATGCACTGGGCTACATTCACTCTTGGGTTAAATTCGTCTCAAGGGGAACTGTCTTCACAGGAGGGAGGCCTGAAAGAAGTTTTGCCTAACAGCACAAGACTTGCCTATTTCTCCACAGTGAAAAACGGAGTTTGGGAGCGAGGAGGCAATCGGGAAGCTTCAGTGCTCAGAGTGCCCCTGCTCTGATCTCTGTCACCCCACAAGGTGCCTTCCCTGCAGACAGACAAGGAAAGCTGCAAGAAGGCTGCGAGCATGAATGAGTCCATCACTATGAKGGAAACTATTATAATCTCCATTTTCTTCTTTGCTTTTTTTTTTTCTTAATGTTAGAATAAAGCATGTGCTAGAAATGCTACCTTCAAATGGCAATCAAAAGCAATCACTCATTTTTTTACAAATGTAATTAGTCCTCCATATGCTGTTAAAACATTTTACAATATTTAGCACAAACTTGTCCAAAATGTGCATTCTTTGGTTGACAGAATTTCTGCGGTGTTCAGACTTCTTCAGACAAGACGAAATGGCCTCAAGTTGCACCAGGGCAGGCTCAGGGCAGACATAAGGCAGAATTTCTACATGGAAAGAGAGACTTGGCACAGGCTGCCCAGGGAAGTGCTGGAGTCAACATCCCTGGTGGTGTTCAAGAAACGTGGAGTTGAGGCACCTAAGGATACAGTTTAGCAGGCAGGGCAGGGAGGGCTTGCGGTCAGACTCGATCTTGAAGGTCTTTTCCAACCATAATGATCATATGGTTCTATTCTATGTCAGGAATTCAAAATCTCTTTTATCGTGTGAAAAAAATACCAGCTACCTGAAGCTAAAGACTGAAGAAGGGGTCATAATATATACCACCAAATACACCTTTTCATTAAGGCAGATATAGGCTGCTACTGATCCATCTAAGTGCTGTCCTTTTTTAAGTACATGTCACTTAAGAGACAGTCTGCAACACAGTCAAAATCTGTATTTTACGTCTGATTTCATCTTGCTTAGATGATTAAASTGTATATTCTGCAATCCACACAAATTCACCTATGAATCTATCTATTCATCTAGATTCAGCAGACAATAATTTTGATCCGTTTCATAAAATATTTAAACTATGGCAAAATGTAAAGKATACCAGAAAACATTTTTAGCCTAGTCTTTGATGGAAGGCTTAGAAAGCAAACCCTAGCCAAATATAAAATAGGTATTTCTTCAGAATGACTGCAGCAAAATTTTATGTCACAATTAGAGAAGAAATATGCACAAATAGAGAGGAAAGATGCAGTGAGAAGGGCAATTTTTYACAAAAAAAAAAAAAAGGAATTTATATAAAAAAGTCAAGTAACTAAGGAAGTTACTTCCCGGTCAAAACAGAGTTGTACTAATTTCTTAAGGAGCAAGAAAAGAAGTTGTGTGCAACTTAGATAATGAGCAGCTACAAATTCACATGTGTTATGACAAGCAGTGACAAGTGTKTTCAGAGGGAGAGCTGCGCACTCCGATACTGTCGTGCGGTTTTGCTTCTCAGCGCACATCTAAACCAGGAGGAAGTGCAGAATGTGGAAAACAAATCATCAATTTTGATGGGCCCACACATAAAGTGAAGGGCTGCAGACACTATAGTCAGGAACAAGAAGTTAAAAGTGATTCAATGCTATGTGCAGATGTGGAAAATCATAGTATTAGAAAAAAAAATCCTGGGACATTAATAAGGTATTTCTCTGTATGTTATTTTGCATGTAACAGTGGGAATAAATTGCACATTTAGCCTCTAGCATATTGGAATTGTAAATGATGAACAATTTCAAAACAGAGTGCCTTCAAAGGATATATCAATGATATTTTGCAGGAMTACAGTACAGAATAATAAATTCATGCATACTAAAAATTGTCATAGTAGTACATTCTGAAAGAGAATATTGGATTCTTTTGGCACATGCAGATTGAATCCACTGGCAAAGGACAGGTTCTGTGCTCTGAGATAATTATCTCTAAGCTTCAAGCATTTTTCAAAGTCATTAGCAACCGAATTTTAATTAAGTGATCTATTCCTCCTGCTATGTATTTTAAGTTATTTCACAAAGAGAACAATAAGAAAYGGCACATACTGGTAGCTTTATTCACCCTCCTCTCTTTTAATCTCTTAATCTCTTTCCCTCCCACTTCCAAAGGGGCAGATGTCCAAAGAGTAAGAACTTGAAAAGCTAAATATTATTTCATTTCAGTAGAAGCCAAAATTGAATTTGGAAATACTGTACAATCAGTACAGTATTTTATAATACTAAAGCTTTACAGTGTTGCCTATCCAGTGTACTATGAGAAATCTTAAATTCAGGTGGAAAGAAATGAGAATCCAGTACCTCAGAACACAAAACTGTGAATGGTTAAGTTGGGGAATCGTATTTCACACCATTACAACATTTTTATACACATTAAGCAAGGACACACCTTCTCAGAGGAAGACTAAAGCATTTACATCCGATCTGCTTACTTCCTTCTATACCTCTTCATGCATTTGCCAGTTTTCACTGTCAGCAGCTTTGCACTCCTCAAACCCATCCGCTTTGAAGAACTCTGACACAGGAGAYGCAATGAAGAACAGAGCGACAGGCAGTGTTACGGAAAAGCTCCACAGAAAAGGCTCTATTCAGGCAGCCAGCTTGGCTCCTCGCAAGCTTCCCTCCAACCCTGCAACAGGAAAGGTCCCAAAGAGCCACCTTCTGGTTTCCAGCCTGCTGGTCAGGAAGGTCACCAGGACGAGGAGGACAATGTTCAGAGAACAAGCGGTATTGGGTCTTTTGGGTTTGGCAGGTACTTGCACATACGTCATGCCTGGATCTATTGTCAATAACAGGTAAAAGTGAGGACTCCAATGATTTGACAGAAGGGTTATCTTTTCTTCCAAGGAAAACGCAAGGAAAAAGCATAAAAAGAAATGGCCTGCAAACAATTGCTGGGGCATCTGAAGCACAACCAACCAACCTCCCTTCTCCCCCGCCCCAAAAAAGACCTGTAATTCTAAACTGATCTAGTATCTAGTATTTATTTCCATTTCCAATTCTTTGAGATCCTTCTGTTGTTAACAAAGGTTGTTTCTCCCCTCTCAACTTACTTGCAAATAATGCAAAAGAAGATTTGCTGGCTTAGGTATAAAAGAGATCAGGAAGACCGCAGAAGGGAACATAAAAAAGAACCTAAGATAGTAATTTCCGTATAATTAAGGCTGAAACAAAATTTCCACTAGCTTCACCACAGTAAGCGAAAATCAAGCAAAACATTTAAATTTTTGGTTTTTAATTGTAAGTTGACAGACGATTCTTTGAGAGATAACAAAACTTTCAGAAGAAATGATCCAAATCTCTGTTCCTGTAAACGTGCAGTCAACAGGCAATGCAACTTACAGTTAATGATTTGTCCTTTGTTCTCCCTTACTCAAAAATGGACTCAGCATATTTATGCAACCAGAATATACAACTTCTTGTGAAAAACAGGAAAAGAAAGAGCGAAAATTTCTTAGGATTCCCCAGGGCTGCCTTCTTCCTCCTACCAGTGCTGCGAAAAACAACCCTATTTCAACTCCTCCAGTCCCTCCCGTCTGCAAGGGTTCAGACAACCCAATCATGAACACTAACTACAACAAATTCAATTCCAGGCATGAAATTCAACTGCACTGGTAGGTTTGGGAAGATTTCTTTTTCTGAAAGAATAAATTTCCCCATAAATCATGATTCCCATGCAGTTGTGAGCAGTGTAGGGTTTTTCATGCCAATGTTTTAGTGTGCAAACTGCTGCAGAGAGGACCTTCCGATTTCCCGACAGGCCCAGTGGGAAAGCTCTGGTGGATAACTTGGAATCACATGGGAGCCAAAAGAAGGGAAAAGGAAACAAAGTCCAAAACTGAAACATGAGAGATGGTCAGGAAGGCAAATGGGAAGTCATTTGGTGCAGGAGGGTAAGTGAGGATGTTCTGGAAATCACCAAATCACAGTCTCAAAACTGGTCTCAAGCTACAGAAGGTTGCTGCAGAAAATACATGCATTAAAAAAAAAAAAAAGTACCAACATTAATTCCACCCGCCCCCTTTTGTCTGACTTTTTTTTTTCCAGTATCTACAAATTTTCCAGAGGGAAAAATCTTTAGGATAGGGGTGATTTTCCAAAGCATTAGAGAACTAATGAATTCAAGGCAACCATTTCTCTTGTTTAAAAACATGGATTTTAGAAGGACCATTAAAAATATAATCCAGAAACAAATATCATGAAACATGATACAATGTTACCACTGCCCCAGATAACAGCAGCAAATAAAAAGTCATCAAGAATGTGAAATTAGACAAATGATTTGAGAAAAAAAAAAAAAGAAGTTTTCTGAATGGACTGTAACACTAAAATTACATCACAGTCACTGAATTTTAGAACAAAACACTGCAAAAAGACCATACAAGCAAACGAAGTACATCCTCATATCTTCAAAGAGTTCTCAAAATATCTAATAAATCCATGTCACCAAACTCACGAAGCTGCAGAAGTAAAGTATTGCCAAGGGACTATAAATATTAAAACAGATAAACAACTAGAAAGAAAAGCAGTCAAAAATGTGTTCCGTATGGATGTAAAAAAATGTGTTCAGCAGAATATCTCCATTTTGTAAGTACTTATCACAGGTGTAGTTGGAAAAACAGTTCACCAAAAGCAAAAACAATGTAAATTTAAAACTTTTTTGTTGATATTAACTCCTTTAAATGAAAAGAGATGAAAAACAAACTCAAACTTAATGCCCTACCCTGGTCAATAGCTCCACTTTCTAATAAACAGAAAAAAGCACGCAGTGTTTCTCTATGTCTAGCCTTTTCTTTAAACAAGCAAAAGCTTAATTATAGCTCAGCAAAGGGGGGGGGGGGGGGGGGGTTGCAAAATGACTGAAATGAGACAGAATTCACTGGCACAAATATTGCTACTTTTGGTTTCCTGCATTACGTTTCTTGGCTGAACATTCCCTGTTGTTAAAACTGGAAGTGCTTGTTGTTTCTTTACTATTGAATTTAAATTCCCCAGAAAAGATAACTTTTCATTCTTCTCCTAACAATGACTATTTTAAGCAATGCTTTATTTCAATTCATCTTCATAATGTTTGATCCAAGCCATAATTCTCTGTTCTCAGATTCACGAAGCAAATCATATTTTTTTTTGCAATATGAACTGAGATGATCTTATCCCCTGACTTTTTTCAATTTATTTGGGCCAAGATCATCTCAGTTCATATTGAAAAAAAAAAAAAAAGAAATTCCTTCACAAATCTGAGAACAAGGAATTATGGCTTGGGTCAAACATTATGAAGATGAATGTATGAAATATGCCCCAATTTTTTCAGTTTATTTGGGCTATTTCATATATTAACAGATTATCATTCCTTTAGTGTATGTTGAGTTGTAGCACAATTTAAGAATTTTAATTAAAAAACACTATTTTAGTGCCTATCAAGTAAAAATACTGAACATGAACCTTTCTGTATAGTAAGCATTTGGGCAGACCTCCAGCTTGTCAAATAATAAACTCAGAAGAAAATTTTCCACAGCTTTTGTTACTTGCTATGTGTTAATTACACTGAAGGCAGACAATAATCCCACCCAGCTAAACATAACAGGACAAAAGTAAACTTTATATTTTTGGAGTATATTAGGCATATGCTAAGTAACTTTTGAACACAACCTTAAAAAAATGCAACACTTTTAGGATCTAAGTTTTCTGAAACTCATCAGTGGAAGAAGTAATAAAAAGGACTATAAATTCCTTGCCAGAATGAGCCTCTTTGAGCAGGGTAGATGGGCTAGATAAATATCCAAGCTTTTGATGATTACAGAAAAAAAAAAAAGAAAAAAGATAGGAAAAAAAAAAAGAAAAAAGCAAAGGAAGAAGCCTGAAGCAATGCCTGCATGTCTCTGGGTAATCTAGTGTGTGAAAATGAAACTGGAACACCACAGTTTGCAATCATGCGATTCCAGAGGCAAACGCAGAATTATGCTCTTAAAAGGACCTTTTACTGTGGCGTGACCTTTTTTGACAGAGTACGAGAAAAGCCCCATTTCCTAAGCTATGTACAGGCTAGCTGATCTTATTTAACATCTGTAAAGATATATGAATACGTGTGCTGTTAGCAAACAACCGAAATGAATCCAAGTCATTGGATTGAGAGGCCACTGAAGATGTTGCAGGGGAAACTGGGGAGCTATATAAATGCTGAAATAAAGGACTTGCAAATCAGAACTGTATTCCTTATTTGAGAATGTTGCCTGTATTTCTGATTGTCCTTTTGAAAATACTAGTCAAAATAAGTAACTGGCAAACTCTTCAACTGATATACATGCTGATGTTGGGAGGTGATCACCTTTGTAGCAGATCTACTTATAAAATGAAACACGTCTAAAACAAAAGTCTTACTAAAAAAGTAGAAAGGAAAAATTAAGTGGGGTGCTATATTTGATCACATGCTGCTGTAACACAAAATACAATCATATTTCTGCAGCTTCTATTGTTCCCTCCTTTTGACTGATTCATGCACTATCTAYTGTTCCAAGTATTTCCTCTTTTATTCTCTCCCTCTGCCCTTAGTCTTCCAGACTCTTGCAGGATGCTGCCTGAATTCCYGGATCAGTTTGTTAGCCCCATGCAACCTATGAACGCTCCACCTTTCAAAGCTGTGTGCAACTTATGAATTCAGAAAAACAGGAATCCGCATGGTAAGAGCATCTGTAACCACTGTGTGCCTATGGACACTACTACCACAGTGTATGTTGTAGATAAGACTACTTTGGATTTGTCACCAAACTTGAAACAGAAAAATTAGCTCAGTAAAAAACCCAGTCGGTCTACCTATATGTTTAAGATTATTGTGTCCAAGATCTTTACTAACTCCTCTCATATTTGAACCTTAGAAATGAGGAGCTTCCAGCATATCCTTGCGAAATTACTCTATAAACCCCTGGAACACAACTTTATCTTACGAACAAAACAAAACCCTAAAATCCACATCCTACACTTACCAAATTACTTTTCAAATATATGAAAAAGAAATCATTTTAAACCCTTCATCTGTTCTAAGCTCTCTATAGTCCAAAATTAATTTAAAAAAAAATTGTAACATATTTTGAGCCATAATCAGGCTAAGGTGCAGGAAAGAAGAGACTTCCTTTCCTCTCAGAAAGGGATATTCATAACTTATCTAGAGGAGGCTGCAAGCTTGGCAAGCCAGGAGATGCCTACAGAGCTGCTGGCTGCAGAAGGGACATTCCTCATTTTCTTGGAGGAGGGAAAAAACATAGGAAAAAAAGAAGAGGAGGAAAACAAGAATTCTAGCGAAATAGTGTAAGGATAACACTAGCTATGTTTTTCAAGGAGTTTTTTCCCATACTAATTCCTGTGCATAACAGCTAGCACACAGCAAATAAACACCACAAGAATGACTGTAACACCCACTGGAAACATTAGGCTAAATGTTGTCTAGTTGTTCATTTTCCTTGACCTGCATACATGGTTCGTATCAGTTTGCAGTATGTACTTTGAATAAAAAAAGAAGGCCACTTATAAAAATTCTAGTTCTTGCCATCTCAAGATGTTTTATTTCTTGCTTCTTATTTCTGGCATTATAAGGAAGCACAGATAGATATTTTTTCTACTGAAGTATATAAACTCTGTTATTTGCCCGCAGATGAGTATAAGATTAATTTTACTGCCTGTGAACAACCTAACAGCCAACAAGGGACAAGATGAATAGATGACTGCATGCATTTCTGCTCCACTGGGGGAGGCACTTCCAGCCACATAACCATAGAAAATGTCAGAACTGTGTAACGTAAGCCTCAAAACTCCTGTGAGATTTCTAATTATAGTCTTCACCCTTTTTTTCCTCATCATTCCAGTTACCATTTTAGAAAATTACAGAACTACAAACTCCATTTATTTGCAGGATGCTCAGAATGGTGAGTAATAAGCCATTTACTGTACATGATGGCTAAACTATATAAAAATAAAAAATGCCTAAGTCTTCTCCTAAATTGCTATGCTTTAGCTTATTTGACCTAAATATTTTTTTCCTCTACTTTCACAGGATGGTTGAGGTTGGAAGGGACCTCCAGAGATCACCTAGTCCAACCCTCCTGCTCCAGCAGGGACACCCAGAGCACGGGGCACAGGGCGGCATCCAGGCGGGTTTGGAAGATCTCCAGAGAAGGAGACTCCACAGCCTCYCTGGGCAGCCTGTGCCAGGGCTCTGTCACTGTCATGGTCAATAAATTTTTCCAGAAATTCAGAAGGATCTTTGTGAGCTTCCATTTGTTGTCTCTTGCCCTGTTGCTGGCCACCACTGAAAATAGTCTGGATCCATTCTCTTGACACTCTCCATAAGGTGTTTACACACACTGATAAGATGACCCTCACAGTCAAGAAATGTCTTCTTGTGCTTTTGTGCTTCAGTTTGTGGCTGTTGTGGAGGCCTAGTCACATCTTCTTGGTACCTTAAGATATTTGTGTACTGAGAGGTATTTGTGCCCCAGCTGTGCCAGCCTCTCCTCACAGGGGAGATGCCCCAGTCCCCTCAGGAGCTTCGTGGTCCTGCCCTGGACCCTCTCCATGTCTCTCTTGTCTCTCCGTGTACTAGGATGTGGCCTCACTGGGGCTGAGTACAGGGGAAACCTCTTAAACACTTACTCATACAGACCTTAGACCTCACTACAAACTGCACATRCTAGAATATCTGGAGATATTGACATGTAATTTCCAGGGCAGCATGAAATACTGGTTTTTTTTTTTTAACTTCAACTGGAATCAGGTCCTAGGTTTATTTTCACTGCTGCCTTATTCACACAGCACACAGATCTGAAATCATTCCTTCTGCTTTAACTGACACAGGGTGAGATAATAATGCCTTCTCCCTATCAAAACACTTAGAATCAGGCTAACATAAAATTATTTTAATGCAGATAATTTACGATTGGCACTGTTTTATCTAGGATGTTCCAAAATTACCATAYAAACAATTATTTAAAGTGGAGTGAAAAAGATGAATGACTCCTCATGAGAAAAAAAGTCTGTCAAAAGAAAAACTATCATTGATAACAATATTCAAAACAATTTGAATCTTTTCAAGAAAGAGATGCAGATGCTATAGTATGACATGCTCTTTTAAAAAGTGCCCATGAATGTCTATAAAAATAAAGCAAAATATTTCATACCTCATCAATCAGGTGTTAACAAACCAGGATAATCAAGAAGCAGTAAAGCTCACAGGACTGAGAGACCTTAACCTGTCAGGTAACCATTTTCATCCACCTCAGTCGTTAACATCACAGCTATGTCATCATACCCTTGCTACTGCTTGAGTACCTGTATGGAGAGTTTTGTGACCTCTAACTGTAATGTTTTATGTATTTTTGTCATCCAGCTAATAATTAAAAAAAACATATTCAGCAGCAGCCCAAGCCACTGCTGTTGGGTCAGCCTCACAAGACGAGCTGGGATTCGAGGCGCTCCTCTTGAAAATTCCCCACAGTAGGGCTCCCCACTGGTCACGGAAGCCAAGAGTGGGAGAAGTCTCAAGGCCTATCCCAACGGAAACGTGGAGCAAGCAGAGCTCACACAGAGGCAGATGGAGCTCACCATCCTGCTAGTGAAGCATCCCCTGCTACAGTATTTACAGCAAATGGAGACCAGGTATGAGCAGAAACAGAAGCAGTTTCACTGACACTAACGATCCTTCATGTAGACCCAATTCCCCACTTGCTCCCCTAACTCCCAGACCTTGTCTATTGCAGAAATGGACTCAGGGAACAATGGAAAACCCATCAAGCTCCCTGCCCCGCCCCCATCCCTGGGATGACCATGCCCGACAGTTTACGTAACAGTACCAATTTATTGTGGTGAAAACCTGTTAGTTTTATAACGACTACCAGCCACTCCCTGGCTCCCTTGAGCTGCTTGTTTTGGTTCAGTTTTCAAGGATATTTCATGAATAACTTGAGCACTCAGTGAAGTACTATTACTTTGCTAGCTTCCTCCTTTTATATTTACAGAGATAACAAGCATGACTCACACRCACGCTCAAACGGTGCTGTCTTCCTGAGTTAGTGCCCACGGAGCCAAGTGGCCTTTGCTGCCCTTCCCAGCGCTGCCGGGTTCCAASAGGAGGAGCCTGCAGCTTTGTCATCGGCCTCACCACTGACTTCTCATCAGCAGCCAGTGAATTTGAAAAGAAAAAAGGATTGTGCTACCTGTAGTTGCTGTAGTAGCCTAAGGAAAATTCTGGAGAAGTGCTGTTCTTCTAAACCAGAGCTTTTAAAGGAGAAGAAAATCTAAAACACACTGCCAAACACAGACAGCTGTGGAAACCAGGGGAACAGGGCAGAATATATTCAGCATTTTCTCCTCTTGCAGCTCTCCGGAATAGAAACTGAACAATCATCTCTTCAGYTTCTCTCCTTTCACGAGTAAAGGTGGCCCTCCTCCTCCTGCACTTGAGCAAGACTGGAGCAGTCACCTCCTAATCAGGGGTTAATATAAAGGAGACTCCTGTAAAATCCAGCCTGGCACCGTTAGGTTATACCACAAACAAGTAAAAGGATACCACCCTTCCTCCTCTGAAAGTTATTCACTGAAGACTGCCAAGGCATTAAGAAAGTATTGCCCACTGTGGTGTGTTTTTTTTTGTTTTTTTTTTTTTTTTTTTTTTTTGTTCTTGTTTCTAATTATTGTGTTTTAAACCCAGATGGTTAGTTTTAGTTCCCCTGCTGGGTGGAAGAGGTACGAGGAGTCTCCAAAGTTGACAAATTAGAGAGGGACTGGTACACGTATGACTGTGACGTGAAAGTTGTGTCAACCACCWGAACGCGCAAGTCATTGCCAAATAACCAGAAAACGACTTTCCCATCCCACTTAATTTAGCTACTTGCTGCACTGATTCACCATTTATTTTGAGCCTCAGCAGCAAAAACAATTTTAAAAGACACCAGTGCACAAAATTACACACTCATTAATGCAAGAGGATTTAATTCAAACGAGGGCCACAGTGTGTTTTCATTTAACAGTTAAGAGATGCAAAAGAAACAGGCAAGGGAAAGAAGACAACAGCTACACAGTGACTTTCCTTGACAAGACTGCACACTTTTTAGCTATTGCTAGTTTGCCTGCCATCAAGCAACCGCATCTACAGCGAGGATATGGATAATATTCCTCAACCAAAACACTATTAGGGAATGACTCTCCTAAGTCACATTACTATTGCCCATGTAGGCCCATTAAAAAAAAAGAAAAAAGCCAATTCCTCCCAAGGACACTTCCCACTGCCATCCCACGGGTCCTTCCCAAGCCCCTGCTAGCAAACACAACTTCCTGTTATTTCCCTTAAAAGGAACAGTGTTCCAGCAGTTACGTCCTTGGAAGAGGGCTCAAATTAAGCAGTTCAGTCTTCTTGACTTGTGATGCTAATTCTTCCCCCTCTTGTGTAGTTTACACAAATATACACAATGAAAAGAGGGAGAGGGAAAGCACAAGGACCAAGTCATGACTTTGAAAGACTAAGGAGAAAAATGCATTTAATATACTGAGTCAAACCAAAGCTGCACAATTCCACTGTCAAAGACTGCACTAAGTGAATTTTAATTAGTTAACAAGTGCCAATAGTTCTCTGGATATTTTTTCACTCTAACTTTTCATTTTAATAAACAAGATACTCAGTAACATCAACAATTCTTATTCCTTACTGGCTTAGGAAGAAAAAGCTTCAGGAAAGGGCCGTATCTTACAAAAACTGTGTTCATTCAGCTCATCAACTGCACTTTGGTCTGAAGTAGACAACAACAACTCCTCATTTCAGGTGGCTACAACACAATAAACAGACTAGAGAACAAGACAAATCTATAAATTTCCTGATGATAAAATTAAGAATTTTAACTAATACTGCACTGCATGCTGATGACTACAGTTTGGTTCTATCACYAAGCATAAAAAAATTAGATTGGTCCTCTCTGTGAAGGACCYGAATATGTCCYGTATTTTAGTACAGGAAGATACCCAGTTACAGAACCACCCTTTAAAGATTTTTCAAACATACCAAGCCTGATTATGCAACTTTCATTCATGTTCATGAATCCTTATGTGAATAGCCTGGTATCACTTAGAGCAAGTGCTCATCCGGATGCAAAGAGGACAACCAATGGACTCACCATAATTAATGCCGAGTCACAGAAGCCCTCAGGGGAGGAAAAGGAGAACAACTATGGGCCAAATCTACCTCAGTTCATCCAATAAAGWTCAGAGATTCCTCAAGTATTTGTTCAAATTACAGTTTTATGAAGTAATTTTTACATGACGGCTCCCACTGCTCTTGTGACGTGTGCTTGGAGGGACACTGGTGCCAACGGTCTGCAGGGGGAACACACACAGAGCAAGGGCCCTCGGGCTGTTAGCTGCAACTTCAACCACATCTTTCCCCTTCRTTTTTTCAGCTGAGGTAAATGAGCAGGAAAGTCTTTGACCATMCCCTTCGCATGTGCAGGACAAGTACTGGGGATCCTGAGCTGAGCACCCCTCAGCAGCTGGGAACATGTCCTGTAACAGGAAACCAGCGAGAAAAACCGAAGCACAGGCCATCCTGTGATGGAAGGGCCATCACCATCCACCTCTTGGCACATCCCTGSTCCTGGTCCAACCAAGGGAGAAGGAAAACAAGCCTTGCCTTATTTTGGAAAACTTGTTACGTCCGACTCCCATTCAGCTGCAAAATCCATCCCTTTGTTCTTGCGCACTCGAAACTGTGACAGTGGAAGGCAAAAAGTGAGGGCATTGAAAGGAGGAGGAAGGAAGGTAAGGCAGAGGGAAAAAAGGGAGCACGATGAAGGAAAGCACTAGAACTTACTCACTACAAACTGAGCATGTCCCATCTGGCCATTTCCAAAATTATGACTCATTTGTGAAAGTTTATCCTAGAAGACAGATTTCCTAACCTTAAACAAAAACATATTAAAGATGACAGCCTCTGTAACAGAATTAGCAGCCCAGTTATCAGATCCCATGCTGAATCCATACTTAGGAATAAAAATGTTGGTATCAAAGTAAGAATGCACAGCTTCTTCTTGCGTTCAGAAACTACAACCAGCAAACTATTAAAAGAGCTCTAAAATGCTGTTGGAAACCCTTCAGCAGAGAATGGAGGTTTTCTTTTTAAAGATTTAAAAGAATTGATCACAGATGAGGCAGCATTAATTTCATCAGATTARAAGGAAGTTCCTGCAGTTTGTCTTCCTGTTCTTCAGAGAAAAGCTATGTTTGTTAAGTTAGCATCTCTATTCCTCTTTTTCATACAGCCAATATCAAAATGGGAAGTATTTCAGAAGATTTTTATAAACAGTCTCACTTACAAGCTGAATTACACTTGTATCACTACCGTTTTATGTCCAGCATATGAATTTCACTTCCTAAAAGCAACTTTTCCACCAAGTAGCATAAAAAATTAAAAGTTCCTTGACAATATGTGTGATTCCAGTCAAAAGACCAGTGAATATAAAAATATTTCTGGAGAAAGGTAATATTTTACAGCTTCAATCTCAAAACATAGATGACAATACATGGTATCTTGTTACCTCTGTAAGTTAAAAGGAAAAGTCAACAAATCAGGTCTGAAAGAAATGAGACCTGGCAATAAAACTTTATTTGCTCACGTTAACAGTCACATTACTGTTTTCTGATTTACCTCAGGAAAAAGTCTGCTCATTGCCTTAACCAGCAGAAAGCATATTTAATTGCCATGAACACCTAAGAAGTCACTGAGTAAATGCACATGAAGGTGAAATGCACACCTCATCCCCCTTGCAAGAAAGGGCTCTGGTATYGACTATCTGGCTTTCTAGAGAATGCTTTATTGCTGCATGCGAGGGCTCAGGTCAGACCCAGACAGCGAGCCAAGCAATACGTATTCACAGAAGCACCTGATAAAGCCAAGGGCCAAGCACAAGGTAGGGAATGGTATATCACCTTTTACACCTTCGTGACGGTAAAGCTGTGAGCTCCAGACACGAGTTAGTTGAAGCTGCAGCATCATGAGGCTGCCCATGCTTCCATCAGCGGCTAATGCATCCTGTGGATACCACCCTGCTCCTGCCTCCTCCTTCGCCAGGGCTCGCGGGCTGCTTCACAGGAGTGGAGACAAGTGAGGAGCAGAGGTTGGGAGCGGGCAGAGCGTGGCCACGAGGTGCTGGGCACAAACASAGGAGTCCACGTGACCTGCCCAGCCTCGAGGCAACCACAACCAGTATGTTGGCAACCGAAACTAGTGTGTTCTGCACAACAATGCTGCAAAGGGGGGAGCCAATTTCATTTTACACAGAAGTGAAAAAAAGAGGGGAGGGCAGACAACTGTCATATTCGAATTCACTTGCTCAAAGTTTCCTATCTTTGAAGTAAACAACAGTAATGTGATTTTAAATGCTGTGGGAACCATTCCAATACCCAAATGTAGGTTCTTGGATATCCTACAAGAACCTTACTGGCAGCTAACCTAGCTATTGAAATTAAGGAAATAAAGCAAGTAAATCAAAACTAAGGCATTACTATGGATATTTASACTGGCTTAGTGATATTCAACAAGCACATTCAGCACTTCCACTAAAACTGATTTTCTTGGGGCCGCCTGAGGAATCAGTGGCAGAAAGAGTGACTGAATGCAGGATCCCTCCTCCTGCAGCCCACGGCTCMCTCCTCTGGGACACAGCTCCTCTGTGCTCCCGCTCCACAGGGGCTGTGCATCCCACTGCATCTCCACAACGCGCAGATCACTCTGCTCCCCGTTCACAACCCTGAACTCCAGAGCAATGCGGGTTACGTGCGGACAGCTCCCCTGGAAGGTGCTGCTGCCAGCGCGCAAAGGACGCAGAAAGGACGTCCCTTATTCTACACTTGGTTGTACTGACAGAATATTCTACACAGGGCAGAAGAAAACGCTTTGCTCAGTTACTGATTTTATTTACAAGCTGCAACAGTGCTGGCACCAGTAACATAGCAGCAAAGATTTATTCCCACTGCCTTCACTACATTCATYTGCCGATGCACTGAGGCATAATTAAGAGATGCAGATGAATTCAGATGTCTGCATTCTGGGTGTGGTGGGGTTCTGGTTAAGCACATTTTATTCAGCCTTTCAGAGTGTCTGTGAACTCCAGCTTCTGAGTCAAAATTACCTCATGGTCAAAGCATGCACTGCATTTTTGCGTCTCCTCAGAGGAGATACTGCTCCATCCTCACACTCAGCTCACAGAAGGGATGTTTTGTGTCTTGTGCAAACCATCAACAACAAAACTAAGCTTATGGCACTGTTCTCTGTCCGTTTCCACAGCCATTTGCAGCGGTTGTTTTTAATAAGCACTGTATTAAAATTCTCTGGGACTCTGCAGCTCATATAAGCCTCTCTCTGCAAAATGGGCTAGAAATGCAACTAAAGCAGAAAGCCCGTATTTCAAAGACACCTTAACCTCATTTTTATCCACCTATATGAAGCTACGTCCCCAAGGAGTGAACTCCATAATCCAGACTTCTGCAGAAAATTAAAGGTGTTCCTCAGAAACTCAAATTTCAAAAATACTGAATGCCCAACAGGCTCCCATACAGGAACCAGGGAAAAAACAGCAGTCTAACAGCTCTTATTTTACKCATCCTACACTCAAAATGTTTATAGCAAAACACAATTGTACCAGATCAGATACGGAGAATGCCAATGATTAAAGACTTGAAAACCCAGACAAAAAGAAAGCAAAAAAACCCCCAAAACCACAAGAAAATACAAAATGATCCTCAATAACAAACAAAAGCCCTAATACCCTGAACGAGATCTGATTACCAAATCTACTATGGTTAAAAAAAACACACAAGTGTGTTAAGGGAAAAAATTTACTTGACACCCTGCTGAGAAACAACTATGTCGTGTTCAAAGAATAATGACTTAATGAGACCATCAAACCAGTGGAGAAGCATTACTAAGAAAACTATCTTCAGGAATCAACCCTTACTTTGTGAGTGGGTTATTAACAATTCATTCTATATCTCAGTTCTATCATTCCCTATGCATTTCTGCCAAACCCTTTCCAAAGAACATTTATTTAAATTTCCTTTCAGCAGGATAGTTTCATATAAGAAATCTCATTTCCATTCCTTTCCCAGGAGGAAAGAAACACTGCAATTTAATTCTCATGCACTGCAGCCCAGTTATGCTGGACACAAAGAAAAATTACTTTACAGTGTTGAACAGGCACAATTTGATCTGTGTTATGTTGACAACGCTGCTGTGGATGGTGTCTGTTTTGATATACCAGACAGTTATAGTATCTGCTTGGCACGCATTCACAAAAAGCTGCTTCCTCCTGTATATTCTGGTCAACGGATAGCAGATAAAACAAACCAGCAATACACTACTGGATGCACAAATGCATCCCTGGTGCAAAATTAAGAAAGTACTTCTCTGAATAGGGTGAATTTCAGCAAGGAATATTGAAGGCATCGTTGCAGCGGCATTCTAGTTAATCAGGCGGGTGAAGCAGCCCCCACGCTGCTGATTCCCACGGGACCATCATGGGGGAGCAGCAGGCAGGGCAGGGACCCTGCAGGGAGCCCACGGGGAACAAGGGCCACCCCAAGACCGGGCCGCACCAGCGGCAGCACACGCAGCCCCGGGCCCACGGAGCTGCCCGTCCCCAGCGCCCCGTCCCCAGCGCCCCGTCCCCAGCGCCCCGTCCCAGAAACCACCCTTCCAAGCGCACGTTTACTTTGGAGGGAGATGCCAGGACTGTCCATGACATGGACGGATGGGCGGCAGGGGCTCACTCCTGTCACTGCTCAACAAGGACATGGGCAGCAGGGCCGTCCTGCCGGGCCCCTCTGCTGCGGGCACGGCTTCATTTATAAGGGCTGATGTGCTAAGAAAGGCGTGTTTGAAGTGAGGCCTTTCACAATCAGCCTAATAATAACCCTGCAAGGTTTGTTTCCCTCATCAGTGGCACTATAATTACCCACAGATGAAGTTCAAACATTTCAAGACTCCATGTGGAAGAAAAGTGATGCTACAGCTTTAGATTCCTCCTCGYGAGCTGGCAGGCCTGGCTCATGAGCAGTGCAGGGTAATCACACAGACAGAGAAGCAACACGCTCTTACAACCAGCACTACCACACAAGTCAACACATCCGCTCCATGTCCCACAATCATCCCTGGAAATCACCTGCAGACTGCAATACTCACCCTGCATAAACCCCTCACTTAGCCTCTCGAAAGCCCTTGGAGAAAAGATCTGTCCATTCACGTATTCCTCCATTGTGTATTCCTCCATCAATCTGTCTCTTCATGTATTCCTCCATTTCTCCAAGCATACTCTTAAACACTTTCCACTCCAAGAGCAAACTTGCATGCCCAGATAAATAACTCCAACTTTTTCTTCCGTAAAGCATCATTTTAAACTCTGTACAAACTCTATCAAATGCTCTTTTATTATATTTTAGCAGTGTCTTAGTCCAGTTCCGATCACACCGACCTTATCACAACAGAACCAGCTAACTCCTCTCAGCTGCAGAAGAGCTGCTTTACAAGATTATTATGAAGGGGCAGGTGGTTAGAAAAACAAACGAGCCCCTTCTTAAGGGCAGAGTCAATGTTCAAGTTGTCTTCCTCAAATTGTTTCTGCACATCTAAATTAAAAGCTCTACAAAATATAAGTTCCAGAGGGGCAGAGAAAAGAAAGGAGGGAAAGGAACAAAGGAAGCCCAGAAGCGTCCAATTTTATGGCAAAAAGAAGTACTGAGGCATTACTGCAAAAGAGTTTTGCTTTCCGAAGGCATTTTCCAATCCAGAATTTGAATGAAACCAGCTTTAAAGAAATGCACAGGGGCTTCAAAGGAAACATACAAAAATGTATACAAAAAGTTTTTCAAAAGAAAAAAGAAAAAAATCTATSCCAGCACACATGCATGCACAAACATACAATTTTATCTGATTACATGGTTTCGTGTATGACATTAAAAAAAACATATGCTTCAGAAGCTTAAAATTACGTAACTGTTGTCCTATTTGGTTGTGACATGGGCCTTTAATAAGTAAGTTTAACTGTCTCTCAAAGGCTGGTACAGTGGATTATTCTCACCTCAGTTATATTATCAAATGATAAGTGAACACAACATGTTTTGGTTTAGACACAGAATGTTTCATGGCAGATCATCATGATACCTGCCCTTAATAAAAACTGATGACAGTAAAAAAAGACTCTTCCAAATTAAATATTCTTTTTATTTCCTGAGAACACAGATTAACAGCTGGTATTACCTCTGCATCTACACCATAGGTTGTGCAGCACCCTGCAGAAAAGCGCTGCTAAGTCAGCACACTCGGACGGGGCACGAGTCCTGTTCCTACACACCGCGACTTGCGGCACAGTCCGAATCACCCCGTGCATCCTGCACGTGTCACAGCTGTTAAATGTGTGTTCAGTACTCAGCAGATTCTTGTTTTAAAGCATCCTTGAAGGAGTCTTGAGTAGTTGGTGTGACTGTGTTTCCCGCGCAGTGTCAAGCACCGAGCTGAGAAGAGTAACAGCGAAGAACCCAGTGCTCCAGAGTAACCACGATCGAGGAACAGGACCCAAACACCAGCACATGCACAAAGCCCAGATCCTGCTCTGTTATAAACTAATTTTTATCCTTGTATTTTGGCCTATTTGGGTGAACAGAAATCTCCCCATGGCAAGGGCTGCGAGGCAGTGCAAGGGGTGCACAGAGCCCAGAAGGGCCGAGTCAGGCAGCCGCCGTGTCCCTGTTTCCAGCACCAGGACATCCCCGCTCTTTCTCCACCCCACACACATGGTGCACCAAGGCCCAGGCAGGTTCCCCCAAGGCCTTTTGATGCTCGTCCAAAGAAACAGCTGGACAAGGGTCAGAAGCAAAAGGCAAAGAGACTCTGTGCACCGAGAACACTTACTGACCTGGCTCACACCAACAAGGCAGACACCATACGTATTCCAACCAGGGGCTGCGTTTGAAAACAAGCAAGAAAGTACCTAAAAACACAAGAACTTCTTAAAAGCAGCTGTTTGGCACGTAATTCATGTTCTGAAAAWTTTCTAGAAACACTCCAAACTAGCAGAACATGTATGTGCAATTTATTATTATACTGTACCTATGAATTGGCCTTGCAAATTTTAATCCTGCCTTAAAAAGAGGTCATGAACCTGAAAATRCCTTAATTAGCATGAAAAGGCCCTAATTGTAACAGCTTTTCCAAGACATTCTTGAGCAGGCCACACCGTGCACCCCATGAACTCTGACAGATGACGGCAACTAAGGAAACCAAGAGTTACGTGACACTCAACCACGTACATGGCGGGGATCAAACTCCATCCTCTGATGCTGCCACCCTTTCAACCTGGCACTAAATCTCTGCTGATGCAAGACTGATAAGAGACTGTTCACAGAAGTGACCTGCTCTTAACAAATGATTTTCCTACTTACCCAGTTATCTTAGTTCCACCACCACCAAACCTACAGAAACCAGTCAAGAGAGTTTGATATGTACCTTTCTTTTCCCCTGAAGTTGAAGTATGTGAAACAGTCTGGCGTTTTGATTCCGGAAAGAAGGTTGCCAAATGGAAATTCCAGCAGAACACCAACCATGTCATGCTTGGATTCTCCTTTGCCAATCTCATTTAAGAGAACTCAAACACCGAACCTTTATCTCATGCCTCATCTTTATGTTGCTATTAAAGTTACAATAAAATGAAAGCAAAATCTAAGAGTGGAAGCACAAGGGATCACATTCCAAAACCAGGCAGGCCAGCGATTGGACTTGAGGCTTTGAACTTCCAAATGTCAACTTATTATCAACCACAATGTGCAGACTTTGCACAAACTTCTATCTGGGATAAAACAGGGCTAAACAACTTTCAAGAAAGTACAGAACAAAAATAACTGTGAAAACTTTATAACATTATCTTGTTATAAATACAAAAAAAAAAAAMCMAAAAAAACTCACTTAAAAAGACATATAAATATATATAGTATCTATTGTAAATATATATATAYGTATACACACACATAAGAGTGTGTAAATATGTCTTTTCTTTACAACTTTTCTCCTTAACATTAGCCTATTTTCTACACCAAAGCTGAAGAGAAGGATATATTCTTGCTTCTCAGACTTTTACCACATAGGAAGTGCAAACAGAAAAAGAGACTGACAAAATCTTCAGAAAAAAATCCATTTTAGCTGAAGATTGCTTAATACTAATACACTGYAGTAAATCTTATTTTTGGCAAATCTTGCTAGTTTGTAGACATGAACTATTAAGAGAATGCAGAAAAGAACAATGAGATCTTAAAAGAGTTTTTAGTAATTCCACACAGGATAAATGGAACASAATTGGATTTTTTTAGAGTTTCACAGGTAATCATAGGAAATATTATTATTTCAAAAGTAATTACTAGATAATCTAAACACATCTCTACTAATAATGAATGAAATAATTAGGAATATATTACTGATAAATATTTCACCCTTATTTCATAAATATATGCAGCTATATATTTTATGTCATTATATGTATATTTTGTATGTTTTATATACATATGTATCATTATTTTATATAAAACTCCCTTATTAATAAAGCAAGATATTCATTTCACTTCATTTCGCTTCATTTCAACAGCACAAAAGTTCATTCATTGCCTTAAAATCAACACCAAGCACCTATTACAGACCAATGTTGCCTTGAGAGCTATTCAGATTCTTCTTTTCAGAGACCATCTATATTCACATGGATGTTTCATTCTGGACAACAAAATGTATTCTCCAAGGAAACTATTCAGCAATCACTATGTTAAGTAAACTACAACAGTTACAGCAGAAGAACAGTGCCAGAAGTCTGCTTTCCCATACTTGTTATCCTTCAGCCTCTGCACGAATGATCATAAAAYA
Source organism: Nothoprocta perdicaria (assembly GCF_003342845.1). Classification (NCBI taxonomy): domain Eukaryota; kingdom Metazoa; phylum Chordata; class Aves; order Tinamiformes; family Tinamidae; genus Nothoprocta; species Nothoprocta perdicaria. The sequence continues at coordinate 1,579,437 of NW_020456110.1, forward strand.
GGAATCTTTAAGTAGGTTTTGCCAACACCCAACTACCACACCAGCAGAGGCAGTGAAATAGTGGAACTGGAAAGATGGGACATGGACATTACACCCCAGGCATGCGCTTTTGTATATTCATACACTYGCTGTAAGCAAAGGCCACTTAATCACTTAAAAGGTTGTATTCAAAAGAACAAARAGCTTCTCTTAAAATATAATAGGCTAAAGGCAGGAATTTTATTTAACTGCAAAAAGAAAATAACAATGAGTTTTCAAATGTGTATCTGCAATATCCAGTAGCTGTCATATTTGCCAAAATAGTTTACATTAAGCACACATATAAGCGTAAGCATGCACTTAACTGCTTGAACAGGAGGGCTTGCCCTTGCCTGCTAGTCTCTACCACTGATACATAATCATTTTTCCTAGCTTTGGAAAAAAAAGCCAAAACTCACTTCTGTTGAGATCACCACGAAATACTCGAGCGAGTAACACTCGCTCCTCTGGAATACAGAGGAGCCAGTAATTCCTACATTCATTGCAGCAACACAGTTCAAAGCAGGAGGCCCCTGCTCCAACCAGGGGGCAAACAAACAAGTGGAGATACCATAAYGGACACAAGGTCCCTGTGCAGATAAAACACAAAACTTGACTTCCAAAACTTCACTCAGACAAGGAGAAAAAAGAAAACAGGCGGCAGCAAATTAAGCACGTGGACCCTGCAGCAGGCCACAGGGATATAAGGCCAGAGGGAACCCGGATGAGAGAGCACTTAAGGGACAGAAAGGGAAATACTGCTGAAAACAGGAGAAAAACAGCTGGTGAGGGAGGAGATCTGTACAGGGCTGTGCAAGTCTTTACCAACACTGTCTATGAAGCACCGAGGAAGAAATTGTTCATGAAAAACAAAAACAACAACAAMAAAAAATGAGAAGAAACAAAACAAAAAAAACCCCAAACCAACCAATCAAGCAACCCCCCCACAGCTCCCAAAGCTGGTATTTACCTTATATCAAGGCTCCTGAAGGAAAAAAAGAAAACAAGAAAAAGATTTGGGTAAAGCAACTTCAGTCATGTTGTTTGCTACTTTAAATCTTACTCTACTCTCTTCCACGCTGGCTGTTTTTTAAGCAATCAATCTATTTCTTGCCAGAAAGCTGCATCTGGAGCTCCACAGTATTAGAAGCAATTATTTAGCTGCCTGCACGGCTTCCATTTATTGAACAGTTTTTCTTTATTCTTGTGTGCCTGGAGGAGGAGGACATCTGAGAGTACAAGGGTATGCTGAATGCTGACTATTGTTATTAGTATAAAGCCTTTTTCCAGCAACCTAGTTTTAAACTCTGTGCTTCAGGTTTGACACATTGGAGAATCACTGTGTGTGCATATGGCACAATGTGGGTTTCTCCACCTGCTTGAAGAATCACTTTATTACSAGTGTTCCAAACCAATAGCTGTTCTTCAGCATTTTGTTTCAAATTCTCAAGAATATCATTCCAGAAATCCCACGTGTTCTGCATCAGCTGAAAGTCAGAAACACTCATGTTGTTTGCATGAGGCTGCCCAGGACCCAGTCCTTCAAGCTTTCTGAAGACCAAGCAACGTATATGAGCTAGRCCCTTTTTTCCTGACATGCATTTATTTGGTAAGAAATTTCAGAAAGGAGGTCTAAGAAATTGAAGACTCTSTTTGTTTACTTACGAATTTGTGTCATCTGATATCTTTATGATGTCAGATCTGTTGTGCTGATGATGTCTTATTATCTRTCCCTATTTTTATTTGCAGGTTACAGCAGACTAAGAAGCAGCAAGCTATCAACAAGGCAAACTCAGTCTCAAAAATAATGCAAGACTGTAGACTTCAAAAACATTTCCCACTTACATCTACTTAGAAACATACCCAATAGRAAACCGATGTAAATATGGAAATGCCTCCTACTGCAGAACCCCTCTATGAAGCTTTCAGCAAACTTCTTGATCCACAGCAAGACTGGCTTTTAAGTCTTTAGCCTCTTTAATATTCCAATCTGTTCTGTTACTGTGCATTGCATTAGGTATCTTGCTATGAACATTTAAGAAGGCTCAGAGGAAATTACGGGTATGGGATTCAAGGAAGATTTCCTGCCTGTTAATTATTGCTAATTGACACTTTCCTGGTAGTTTCTTGGTGGAAGGAGACAACCTGTTCTGGAAACTGCACTGAGAGGGAACAGTAACTGTGATGGTAGCTGTCCAGGATAGTAGCAGATTTATTTCACAGAACTGTTGTAAAAATAGGAGAGAAAAACAAAAGGCCATCCAGGTATATTCTCTATCTTCAGTAACATTGGGCATGTAAAAAAAAAAAAAAAAGGAGAAATTGGGATTTTCACAATGAAAATTTGAAACAGTGGCTTCCAATCTACTCTAAAAAAAAGTAAAAAAAATAAAAATAAATCTGTGTTTTAGAACTTTTAAACGTGAGTATAAGTGTCTATGCTTGCTCTTTCTTGCATATACCCACAAAAATTTTGCAAACACTTGTAATTTTAGTAATTGCTTGTTCACATTTCCATATGCAACTCAGGCTTTTCTGCCTTTGATAAAATGTTTCTCACTCCAAAACCCAAGGACCACATCAAGACTTCACAACTTCTAGTTAAAAATAAGTAACAAAACACAACAACATTTAACCAAAAGGAAACTGAACCCCAAACCATGAGCCACCATTTCCTATGACAGACGAATTCCTCAGAGCAGGGATGCTGACCCGTTATCTYAGGCCTCAGCAGAGCTCATATCCTGCAGCTTAACAGGAGTGTCTTGCCTGATACAATGCTCTACCGTCATGGAGACACTAAATTTTAATGCCACTTTTTGACAAGACGATATTTAAAATTCTAGATGCACTCAGAAAATAAAAAACAACCCAGTTTTAATGATTCTTTACTAAAGTTAAAAAACCACTACAGTAAGATAATAAAACAACCCCAAAACCTAGCCCTGAACCTGAAGACTTGGGAGGCAGGGAAAAGTGACACTTAACCATCATTTTTAGGAGCAGTCACATCAATATCAATACATCTTGAAACTGTAGTTTTCCAAACTATTGTGGAAAACAAATAGTGTGCTATAAATACACTGTTACTCAAACTTTGAGATATTCTCTCCAGAGATAGGATTTCCTGATAGGAGATTCAAATTAATAGGAAATGCCCTTCCTGTGTTTTCTAGGCTGAGAGACTAATGAGTTTGTTTTCAACAGACTTAAAAAAAAAAAAAAAAAAAATTCATTGCTTTAAAATGACTGTGTCTACAAAGCATAAAAGTAGTCCTCAGCAGTCTGGCATGACTGAACAGCAAATCTGTTTTCCACTCTACTTCCAGACAGAATTTTTAAAGAAACTGTGTCTAGAACCTATTATTTGGGGAGTTGTACTTTATTCCACATGTGGGCCTATTAAAATTGGCAAGAATGCTTGTGAAATAGCAGAGTGCAAACACAAACTCAGTTTCAGGAAAGTATTCTTGCATAAAGTGAAATGGAAAGGCCTATGAATATACAGCTATGCCACATCTCAGTAACTGGCTTCCCCTATGAAAAGAACATTCTRTATAAATCACACAAAAATATTCCATATAAATTCAATAGAAAAACTGAACAGGAACCATAGATTATGTACACTGTAGTACAAAATTATAGAAAAAAAAATCCTGAGTTATAATTCAGATTCCTAAATACTACAGCAAAACAGCAGTCTATATCAATTCTGAAGAAAAATGTGTCAATCACATAATCAAWCAACTTCTCAGATATGTCAAGAAATCGAGTGTCTATGTACAGCAAAAACATGGAGCTAGCAAGCTGAAATACACATACATAAATTTTTTAAAKTAAAAAAATTCATATTTTGATTTTTAGTTTCTGTGAGGCAAAAGGAAACCTGATAGCTCCAGCACTCAGTCATTCAAGGAAGTTCATTTCAACATTCTCTCATTTACTATTTAAGACAAGTTTTTCCAAATCTTTAAATGGCCTTAAAAACAAAAAACAAACATAGAAAAACTGAGAACATGCCCACATTAAAGAAGGCTAATTATATGGATTTTTACAGCAGGATCTGCCTAACTTGCCACTGAAAGACCAGGCTCATGCAGTATTTTTTGGTTACTACACCATTATGTCATTGACAAAGTAATGAACAGCTGCAGTGACACTGGTTGACCTGAATGGAGAAAAAAAGTGTTTTTTAACCTGGTAGTAAGCTTCATCCTTCCTGCTTCTAAATAACATGCCTTAAAACATGTACTGCAGTTCAATTTTCATCTTTAAATTTGAGATATTTAAACACAATAGACTTCTATCCTAATACTAATTTATTTGAACCTCTTATGTATATTTTTTCATCCAAAAATAACTATGTGCCCTTTTACAGGTTTCAAAGCAAGGTGAACCTTTCACTTATGAGAGAATTTAACCTGTCAGTCACAGTTACTGATAATTTGTCAACACTAAAAATCAACACTGTTATCAAAAAGATACACTGCTCCCACGGCAAATAGTGGGAGATGTAGCCATGTAATTCTGTGCCTTCCCATGCAATAAGTCTCCCTTCTATTCAACTAAATATTAAGCATTTCACTGTCCTACAAGGAATGCTTTAAATGTTTTATCTTTCTTTAAACAGGCTAATGTAAAACAAGGGAAGAAACTGGATTTGTCAAAGATAAATCTTAAAAATGCTTTAAATGTGTTTTCCTCCTTCTAAATTTCAGCGAAGCCATCAGTGTAAAGTGATCTTTCTTGTCTTAAGGCTCACACATGACAGACATCCCCAACTATTTTTCAATTAATTAGAACTTTTTTCCCAAGCAGTATTAATGGCAAACGCTAAGCAGCACTGGAAAGTACAAGAATGGTTCAACTGTGCTCTGGTCATGCATGGGCTGGGAGGAAAAGGAAAGAGATGACTAAAGCCACAGGCAAACACCAGCCTGCCCTTAGCCTTCTCCCCATGACAAATCCCACAGACACATTGGAGGAGTTATCTCATCTCCTCTGTTTGGTCAGGGCTGMGCCAAGGGCAGAGAAGTGGAAAAAGCTGTTTTCCTCTAAACTTTAAATAGAGTGCAAGTCATATGCCATGCATAGTTTTTAGAGATCCTCCATACGCTTCCTAAAGATAAAAAATAGAAATAAATAAAATAAAAAGAAAAAAAAAAAGAAGAGCTTCAATTACAGAAACTTGCAAAAATCTCACCTTATTGTGCTCATACTTGTATGGGATTTTGAGGGTATCCATGGCTCTGATCATGGCCTGCATTGCTGTAAATATATTCTGGTACACCAGTTTCGTAAAGCCCCTTTTGTCTTCATCAGAGTAACCTGATCCATGAATGATTCTCATCTGCTTGATGAACGTGCTTTTGCCACTCTCTCCCGTTCCTGCAAGAGAAGTGAGAAGGACACACTTCAGTCACTGGACAAACTGCTTTCCTGCACACAGCAGACAGCTTGTTCAGAGCAGGACAGAACAGTGTCAAGTGCCCTCACTGTTTGCACAGTAACTGCAAGACCAGCTCTGTGTCAAAACAGCAGTAACGCACAGTAACAACCAAACCAACACCGAATTACAACTTGCATTTGGAGAACAAAATAGGAATAGTAAAAGTACAGCAATGAGAAAATAATTAAACTAATAACTAAAACAAAACAAAACAAAACCCACAAACCAGAATATTGCRCACTGAAAGCTGTAAGACAACATTTCTGTTCCTGAAGATAAAATTCTTAGCAACATCTAACTGTGGTGAATTATTATCACAARAATTCAGAAACTTATACATATTATCTTAGTTGGCCAGTGTTAAGGACATTACAGAAAGAAGCAATATAAAATCCTTATATAAGTTTGATTYTAGAAAGGGAAGAGGGAAAACAGTATGGCCATTACAGATCTGCAAACTTTAACCTCTGAAACAGAACAAATCAGCTATAATCAAGATACGGGTCATATTTGTTAATGGGCAGCCATTCCTTCCTTGAAAAATCTTTCTATCTAGTTGCTTCAGACAAGTACCAATGATAACTTGTTTTCAGTGAACTTCCTGAGTTGATTTAAGGAGTCGATTTGAAATGAAGACCTGCCTGTTGGAATTTCATGCAGGATATATCATGAAGGACACAGCACTTTCCTTTTGCCCTGGAAGATAGGGCATTTTTCCTTAGCCCAACTCAACAAGTTCACCCTCTGCAATGTGAAGGACTGGTCTAAACTCTAATGCTCTAACTAATGCCTAAAAAAATCATCTGCACTAAACATCATTAGAATGCAAAGTAACTTCCATTTTCGGTCAACATAATGCTTTTCCAAGAAGAAACCCAGATTCCTTCAAAGTCACAAAAAGCAAACTTAGCATGAAATGGAAAGCTCACACGCTTTCCATTTAAAGTTCTGTACTTTAAAAAAACGAAGGTTTTAATACTTTCAATTCTGTACTGCAAGTTTAAATAGTAATCAGTCAGACAAGTGGAAAGAAAAGAATGCTGATAAGGCSATTTGTTACATTAGAAAAGATAGTAGTTCAGATAACTTGTACTTTGAAAGTAGCTCTGTAGAAGTTACCATATATGAGCAAACAAAATAAAAAGGCAAAGCAGATTCTAACACATAAGGAATCTATATCGTAGTCAGCTTTTCAGTTCTTTAACTGGGGACTTTGTCAGCCAGAGAACAACCAGTTATATTTGGGGATCGAAGAGTGTACTAAAACTTGCAAACAAGATGATTTCCCAGTGCTGAATGAAGCTGCTTCTTCCCACTGATTAACCTTCTGGTTCAACTGCACCATCAGTGAGGAGCTCTCCTTAACTGCACGTAGTGTTATGCGCAGAGGGGCAAAGTTAATCCTGAGGAAAAGTGAAGTCATGCAAAATGTCCAAGGACAGAAAATACTTGAAAGAGGATAAAAGAAAAAGGCAGATACGGTAATATTTAAGGTATTGCACACACACACACAAAAACAGGAAGTGAAAATCTTCATTTCAGCACAATATGTAAGAACTTTTAAAACTTCATATTACTAGTTTCATTTAAATCGTTAAGATCAAAGGGAAGAAAGTCCCCCTTTAGATTATTTTTTATCCACTAAGTCAAGTCCTTCTGTCAAAATTTCAATTTATGTGAAAATTACAAATGGTAATATCCCAAATTACTTATATATCCTAGTAAGCGTATTCAGATACTTTCCCCCAAAATAAGGTGATTAAAAAAAGAAAAAAAAAAAAGAAAAAAAAGTCATTAACTACAAAACAACTCGGAAGAGTTAAGCACAATGAGTTACTAAGGTTGTGTTACCAAAGCTGCTCAGTGCAGGATTACCCCTACTGTAGGTCGAGGTTTAGAACTACTACTGCTCTTCCAGCACTGGGTGAAACCTGCAGGTAGTTTACGTGTCATATACATCTGTGCATACACCCCAAGCCTTTTTAAGGCGCACGACTGGCATTATGAGGAGATCAAGACCTTGACTGACTTGCTCCTTACAGAGCAAGTTAAGAAACACAACTCAGCAACATAGGCCCAAAGGCTTTCTTATCACCACAGTAAACAGTTACAGCACTGGCAATAACCTAAACAGGATTCTGGAATAGGTCTGTTCTGCTTGGTGACGGGAAGAAAACTGCCAGGTGGCTGMACACCCCTCCTGCCTGCAGGTTTTTATGCAGGCTCGTGCACGAACGCGGGTGCCTTGCAGCACCACAGTGCCAGGACACGTCCAGATGAGGCTGAGGAGCAGGGCAAAGCGCCAGGCCCGCAGCGGCACGCGGCCAGTGCTCCCACTGCAGGATTCCACCAGCAGCATCTCTGCTCACGCTGCACCCAGGMAGGGTCCCAGGATCATAGAATCATACAATTCTTAAGGTTGGAAGGGGCCTCAGAGGTCATCCAGTCCAACCCCCCTGCTCACGCAGGGTCACCCAGAGCACGKGGCACAGGGCTGCGTCCAAGCRGGTTTTAAAGATCTCCAAAGAAGGAGACTCCACAACCTCTCTGGGCAGCCTGTGCCAGGGCTCTGTCACCCTCACCTTCAAGAAGTGTTTCCTTAAGTTCCTGTGGAACTTTTGGTGCCTCAGCTTGTGGCCGTTTCCTCTAGTCCTATCGCTGTCCGCCACTGAAAGAGGCCGCCCCCTCCTCCTCACTGCCTCCCTTGAGGTGTTTATACAAATTGATCAGGTCCCCCCTCAGCCTTCTCTTCTCCAGGCTGAACAGGCCCAGCTCCCTCAGCCTTTGCTCATAGGGCAGATGTTCCAGGCCCCTGATCATCCTGGTAGCCCTGCGCTGGACTCTCTCCAGCAGCTCCACATCCCTCTGGTACTGGGGAGCCCAGAACTGGACACAGTCTCCAGATGGGGCCTCACCAGGGCTGTGTAGAGGGGGATGATCACCTCCCTCAACCTGCTGGAGACGCTCTTCTTAATGCACCCCAGGATCCCATTGGCCTTCTTGGCCACCAGGGCACACTGCTGCCTCATGGTCATAATAGCACGGGCAGCACCCCAAGCTGCCATCTGCCAGGAGAGCCTGGAGGCCACGCAATGCACCTGAGGTTTTGGTTTCCAAAACCCAAACCCACCCTGTCCCTCAGTGCTCCGGAACAGCCACCCCGGGTGCTGCCCCTGTCCCGCAGAGGCAGCAGCTGCCAGCCAGGAACGCGGCCCCGACGCAGCCAGGGTGGGAGCGGGACACAAGAGGCCACCGGCTCAGCACTCAGGCTGGACAGTCACCTCACACCTGGTACGTTCCAATCCAGGTAAAGAAAGATGCCAAATATTTCAACTAACTGTCTTCAGCAAAGGGTTTAGTTCTCTCCAACAGGGACATGCTCCCATTCCGGCAGATCATAAAGGCTTTTCAAGCTGGAAGAGTGTCAATCTAGAAGGAGTTCACAGCTTCCCACCTTACGAACTCCTGCCAGGAGCTCTCTCCTTCCAGCAGCAACACTGACCAACACTACCGCGCCGACAAGGACTTTACAGCCCGAGATCTCCCAGCGTCCCGGCAGGATCATCTCCAAGAGCACAGCCAGGAGGGCGGTCAGGTTCCACAGAGGACGCAGTAAAGACACCGCACACAAAGACCACGCACCATCTAATTCATTACGGCTACTTTTCCTGGTATACACATCTTGCAAAAAGGAAACTACAAAATGGAAAGACAACGTGTTTCGTTCCATGAAACTCACTGTAAACCTCAAAACGTGGTTCACTTTGAGCAAGTATCAAAGCAGCTCGTGGCAGAGCAGCTTCAAAATTCAAGTAGTGGCTGCCAAGAAAAATTTGGGAGAACTATGTGAAAGTGTTTCCAGATCCAGGGCCTTCTTTTTTATCACATACTGCTGCACAATGCATACTTGCAATTGCTCTCCCATTTATCTGCACTGTAATTCACACAATTCTGAAGAGCATGTGATAAAATGAGAAGTTTTCAATTAAAAAATGTCTTTCTTGAAGCATAATTCACACTGACATCTGTTAAGAGAACAAATGATCCTAAACTACACCTTGCTCTCCATTTTTTCCCCCTTAAATTTGACCAATAAAAGGACAATAAAAACAAAATTGTATTTTATTGGTTGCATTTTTTTCTCTAAATTAGATAATTCTAAAGAGAAAGAGATGAAAAGAACACCCTTAATAGAAAAACAAAGAGCAAAGGAGAAAGCTGTCAAAATCAAACACTGCAATCTTAATAACAACCATGCACATAAATTTACTAAGATTTGTTCAGCTACCAATGGACTCGTTCAGAGAAGCCTGGCTTTAGCTTTGCATCCTGCAACTACACACGGCAGAGGCACTTGGAAGGTGAGCTTATTTCTCTGAGTGGATATAACAGAGCAGCCACCATCCTGTACAGAACGGACATTTCTAGCATGACATATGTATCTGTGCTGAATGTTTTTCTGCTTGCAGTGTTACTGCACCACCACTGTTTCACCGGATATTTTATGCAGAGGTGAAACTAAGTGCGTGTTTTTAACTGCCTGGCAAACAACACTGAAAAAAACATTAAATAAAGCAAAAAAAAAAAATCTGAAATAATAAACTCATCAGGTATAAAGAAGCAATTAGTTTCTATGAGAAGAGCTAAAGCAGTAATAGGGAGGTGGCGCATGAGAAGAAAAACATTTGATTTTGACTATAAAGTTGTATTTCACTTGGAAGAGAGTTTTATGTCCTCTCTGCTACTGCTAACACAGCTAAGGAAAGCTAAACTGTGACTTTTGTTGCTGTTCCAGTGGAAAAAGGCAAAAGGATCATATTTCTGCTGAAACTGAGTATGTCCCATATGAGAACATAGAAACAGTGCGGAATTTCAACTGGCCCGGCCTGACGTCCTAGGTGCCAAGACAGGCAGGACATGCTATGAAATGCACGGGATCATCCCGGGAGCTCGGGCAGAAGAGCTGGCCTGTCCTACCACCAGCAGCGCTCTCCTGGGCTCCATTTCAAGGACGTTTATGGCACTAGGCCTTAGACTGAGCAAGTCTGCAACAAAACTCACTAGGGATGAAGATGAGAGAAGCTCCTCTGCCATGGACAGGAAAGTGAGGAGAAGAGGCAGTGAGCAGAGTGCTAAGGAGCAAGGAGCAGGCGGCTCCGCTTGCGCCTGCACACTCCTGCCCATGCCGACCCACACAGATGCAGTAGGAACAGACACACAGGAATGACTGTGTTCATCTTCCTCATCCTTTGAGATAAGAAACCATGCAGAAAAGACCGAAATTTCTGGGAGAAAATACAACCAGCCTTGAAAACAAGTGCATTAAGCATATTTACATTATCCATCAAACTAACTGCAGTTCTGCACTATTTTCCATTGGAGACCACCAAAGTTCTTAAATTACATTAATTGATTATACCTCACAAGAGCCAGGTGATGCTACAAAAAAATTTATTTCAGTTGCACTAATGGAGACTGCTTTGAAACGAGGAAGCATGACAGGCTACAAGCAAAGTGACAAAACAAGGCAGGGAGAAGCGAAGGGGTCTCCCCTTCCATTCCTGTACCCACATCACAGGCCTTGCATCTCTGACACAATCTCTTTAAATTAAAATTACTGCATACTCATTTTTTGAATTATTTTATTCATAATACACATTTGCATGTTCTGACTTTACTATTTTGCTATTCATCAAATACTTCCTTTGTAACATTTTAATAATTACAAACATGTAGTTGACTATCACTATTCCCTGTAAGAAAATTAAATATAACTTCATGAATGACTTGTGTAACAAAACAAAAAAAAGGGAAAAGAAAAAGAGAGAGAGAAAGGAGGGTAAAGAGAGAAGGAGAAAAGACAGAGAGAAAGGAGAAGAGAAAGAAGAGAGGAGAGCCTGACTAGATAAATAAAGATTCCTTCCAAAGCAAGAACTGATAGAATTTCATGAATATGGCTCAGAATATTAAGAATACATGAAAAAAGTAGTGTGAAACATAAACATCAATCTATATAGAATTGTTTCAAGAATAGTCTTGAATGTTCTTTAAATATTTATGCAAAACTAAACAAGATTTATCCATTAAAAAGATACATTTTCTCTTCCAGGACAGGATTATAAAACCAGAGTAAAACATATACCTACAAATTAGCTTCTTTTTTTTTTCCCCCTCTCAAATTCATTGCTATCTGAATATACATCAAACTGCTGAATTCTCTCATTTTAAAAATAAATAAATAAAAAGGAAAGGAAAGAGAAATAACTCCCATTATGGAGACAGTCTGAACGCTTTCCAAAGCAGAGTAATCCTCTTACAAATTTAATCTGCCTATGCTTGAGCAGATAATAAACTTTGCTTGGCATTCTAGCGCAGCCACTAAACTTGAGGAAATAAAACTAACACACAGCCTCCCTGTAACCGCRACAAAATCAAGGCATTCCAGATAATTCCTGCCAGGAAGTCTAAGCAGGACACTGCGTTGACAACAGTCATAAAGATAGATTTAAAATTGAAAATTCCGTGGGTGTTGTGCAGCTCCTTAAACGAGTATTAATTCATGCTTCCCACTGAAACAGGACTCCCAGGCCCCTTAAGAGGGGACGCGGTYGGTTCCTCGCACGCGGCCTCGTGCCGCGACGCAGCCCAGCACGACTCCGCTCGACGTGGCRCCTTCCTCTCCCACACCTTCACTTCTGAAAGAAAGACAGAAAGAAAGAACCACCACACACGCCAACAAAGCTGGAAGCCCTCCTTGTCCTTTTCAAGCTAGGATCAGATAATTTTCACAATCACAAAGCTGGCATTTTATGGCCTGGGCACAATCTAGAGGCAAGAAAATGAGCGAAGAGATAAAGTGGCTGCCGCAAGAGACGAACACTAACTCCTCTGGATCTTACAGCACTTTGTGAGCGGGTTCAGAGGAGGACAGCATCCCGTCCTGCGTGACCTCCTCCCAGCCGCTTTTGAAAGGATCCTTCTGAAACACCAGGAACTTCCTAACGGGAAACAATTTGTTACAGTCCAGGTTCAGCCGCCCACTCCAGACGGTTTGGAGGAAACAGACATGCTCACATTGAGTTTATCTGCAGAAAGACTTTATCTATGCCAATCACAACTCTACCTGACAGGGAAGTGCTGAACATCACCCCGTGCCRTGCTGTGCCTTCACGGAGCGGCGCCGGTGGGCCAGGGAGCGCTGGCGCAGGCCGCAGCACCGGCCCTTCTTCCCACGTGCGGATGAGGGGCCTGTCCCGGGCACCCTTGGCACGGCTTGCTCCTGCGTGGATCCTCCCCCGGCACTCGGTTCGGGAAGCAGCCCCGCTGGGCTGCGTGGAGCCGGCGCCTCCACTCTGGGCATGCGCGCAGCGGAGCCATCGTCGCTCTGGGCGCAGTGCCGCTGTCGCGCGCGGTCACCTCACAGTCCAGGCTCCTCAACAAACCCTCCTCTGCGCCCATGATTCCAACTGTCACTGCCTCACAGGGGGCCRGTATCATTCACAGCTACTGCAAACCAGTACATTTGCTTTTTTGTAATGCATTAACAAACAGGAAATGGAAATAATATGACRACCACGACCAAAATTGCTAAGAACCTCGTAAGTTCATTGACCTTGAGAAATGCAATTCATCTACTACCTGAATAAAGATGGCAACTTCTGTTCACTCTCCTAACTTCTTTTTATATTCCACCTATCATCCTTCCACCGTGCTCATAAATCCAAGAGAAAATATTAGAAACTGTGCAGGTGCCGTAGCCCATCTGGTGGATCTCTGGGAGCTGGACTTCCCATTGAGTTCAGTTTATTTCAGGGACTGTAATATGAGGCTGAAGTCAGAGCACTCTGACTTTATCAACTTTATTATTAAATAGGKAGATTGTTACATAAAACGTAAGGGAAAAGGAAGCTCTTGTCGGCTACTATGGAGGCTATTTCAGATCAACAAAGCCAAATGACATTAAACTGTCCTTAACTGCTATATTTGGTGTTATTCTGAGCCATTAAGTATTAGGCTTATCTAATACATGGGTTTAAAATAAGGTTGAAGAAAAACGCAACCATGCTACAGAACAGTTCATAAGCTGGTTAATAATCAGCTAATATCTCTAAGAAAGATTCTTCAATTCAGAGGAAAAATGTCTCACCACATGATTGAGTTGAGGCTCCTTATAAAAAAAGATTACCAAGAAAAGCGTCAGGATGGCTTAATGGTAGTTTAGGTATTATTCATGTCTTATCAAAAGTCCCTATTTACATATTCCTAACAGTATGACATATTCTATTGTTATACACATTTGTAAATGAAATAATAACATCTACTCTTCAAAATTATGTTTCAGAGGTCTTTGCGTGCTACTTACGAGGAAGTTTATTGTTCAAATTCCTTTCAAGTCTCTTTCAGTTTCTGTTACTTACGAATAATTTGTATTCCTGGCAACACCATTTCAGGGACAGTGTAAACCACTCTTCCTTTGCTTGATCAAAAGCAAGGGCAAATACTGTTAGTATTCAAAATCTGAGTGATTTTCCTTATTTTTAACATGGGCGAAATAATATGTATTTACTCAAAAACAAAACAAAACCCCTAACTCATAGAAAGTCCTCTTCATGTCTCATATAGAACAATATGGGTTTTGGGTTTTTTCTCCTTCTCCTCCCTCCCCAGGCTGGTTAATTATTCTCCACTGGACTGTTACCTCCACTGAATGAATTTCAGTTATTGTAACTAGAAAAAAAAAATCTGTATTGCATGATGCTTTCCTATAYCAAACATAATTACCATCTTCAAAAGCATAACTAAGAAATACACAAAAAAGAACCTTATACTTTTTAAATTCTGTTTTCATGAATTGTAAATAGATTATTCAGTGCTCTATTTTCTAACTGATATTTTAGAGAAAAATTGTAATACCTAGAAAGTATACTTGTTTTATATTTGCTTATACTAGAAATAAACTGGTATGTTATACAACTTGCTAATCTTTAAGAACTTGTTAACATGTTCTGAAGTACAAAAATAAAAATATACATTAAAAAAAGGGTTTKGGGGTAATATTTAGCACATTTTATGTCTGAGAGATCTATTTTGAGTGCTTGACATTAACTTTTGACCTCCCACGCACATAAAGGGCCTCCATCCAAGAACTGAAAGGATACAGAAAGTGTTTAGTTTCTTCRAATGTTTAAATGCTTTCAGAATGAATTGTTTCATTATACTGAAAACAACATAAACTTATCTTTACTAAAAACAAAACCACATGAATAAATATTGCACTGTAACAGAAGTACAATGGTGTCAAGCAACATCTTTGGTGTTACTAAATATCACTCTTTTAAAGGAGAGAGCAAGAACAGCAAATGCTCTCTAGCATTTTCCTATTTTCTTTCTTCAAAATGGTTGGCCACTGTGTCCAGAAATACCCGCTTATTTTAAGCTTTATCCTAGATATTATGAGGCTTTCTTTCTGAAAAGAAAGCATTATTTTTGCATGCAATAACAAACATAAATACTTTGGTTTACAACCTTTTCACATAGTATTTACTCATGCAAAAGACGGAACATTTTCATGTGTTCAGACCACAAAAGAAAAGTGTAGATCACATGTGCAGCTCTGACAGATGAAGGGCTAAGAACACTTTTCCATGTAGCTATTCTCAGGCTAAGCCTGTGGAAGATATATACGCTCCTGCAGGAGATAATGAAACCATCCCTTTTTTTGATGTTCATGCTACAGAGCATTCCACATCCTTTGTGCTAATAAGGTAACAACACGATAGCTGCTTCTGTGTGTTAATTCTGTGYGTCTTAGTGCTTCTGTGTGTTCTGTGTGTTCTGTGAGTCAACTTACTAGCATCAGTACCAAACTCACATTAAAAGCAAGGCTGCTACGTATCAAATGTCAGTACTGAGGCATCTGTCTTAGTTTCCTTCATCCCTAACTTCCACTGTCTGTTAGCACAATTGAGAAATGTGCTCTCAGACTTCAAATATAACACTAGCTCTAAAATGCTGGAATAATTAAGTGAATTAAACTGCAAACAAACAAAAATCCACAAGCCCAGGATTTTGCAACCAAAGTCTTCTGCTGACTTCAGTGAGGAATCTGCCTACATGACAACTGAATTTTAAAATATTTTACGATGTATTGTATAATCTCAGGTTCCCAAAGAAAATATTTCCAGAGATATAAAAACRAAGTCCTTAGACTGAATATTCTCTTCTCTTTGTCCCATACGGGCCGCGGAACAGGCACACGTTTGCTCTCCCTGGGCTCCCAGGGGCCTTCACAGCCACAGTGAAGGGACATGGGACAGGAACGACACCCTCCCTGTCCCTCAAAGTCAAAATCCCCCCAAAGCACAAACTTTACTCATGGTACCTGTCTGTTTTGGCAGGAGCACATCTATGTGCACAGCTCCACGCGTGCAGAGACGTGAAGGTCCACAGACATAGATGTACTGCTGGCACCGAGTTTAAGAAATCAGGCCAAGGGTAACGTTACCAAAGAACACGTTTATAATTAAAAGGGTTATAATTAGATTTTTTCCCCCACCCCTGCTTTTTTACAAGGAAAAAATAGAAAGAAAATTGAAAGCTGAGTTCTGAGAGGACATCCTTGCTGGTCTTCTGCACTACATCACGCCGCTATTCCGATTCTAATGAGACGATTACTGAGATGCAGCATTATTTTCAGATGCAGTATTAGCTCACAAAAATAACTGAAAAGCTGAAACTTTTTAAATAAGGTGGAGGGGAGGACAGAAGCCTTTATTGGCTCACTAAGAAAATATCAGAAGGCAYCAGTGACACTAGAGCAGAATTTACTGCTCAGAGCATCTGGTCACTTCACTTTGCATTGGGGCTTGTCACAGCTCAGCACATGAGCCGGCCACATCACCCCAAGCATCGCTTTCCCACGGACAAGAGRAACACTTCCATGTGCCATTTCTTGCCCAAAAGGTCCCCCGGACAACCTCCATGTGTCATTTCTTGCCCAGAATGGTTTGGGCATCGCAGCAGAGCACCGTTCCACCTCGCAGGCCGTGCGCTCACACTCAGCTCCAGCCTGGTGACCTGCCTAGCTGAGCAGCTTCGGTAGCTGGGAGGAAAACGGTTTCCAGCAGCAGCATTTCAGACAAAAATAAATAAATACATAAATAAATAAATATTATAGTAGTCCCAGTTTCTTCAGGAAAAACTGCTGATAAATTACCTGGCAGTCTGTTCTATGAATACTATGGATTTTTTTTCTGATTATGCAGCCTTGTTTATAGTCTGGTATACAGTATGTAGCAACTTCTAAGACTTTTTTTGTGTTTTTTTCTTCAATTTATGGTTATTCTATTTGTAAATATATAAAATATCAACCAAGTATGTCTAGTTTACTAACTGCTACATATTAACAAAAGTATTAAAAACCTGGAAGAGTATGAAACAGAGCATGAATAAAACCACGGACAAGCAACAGTTTTTCTTGCTGACCTGCAAGAAAAGGTACCCACTTGCTGGGCACCTTCACTGTACAGGTGAGATTTTAATGAACACACAAGTCGCAGCCATTGGAGCTCTGGGTGCCATTTTACCTCGGCTGCCATTTTGCCTCGCCGCCCTGGCTCTACCTGAGGGCCGCTSCTAGGGAGACGCCATTTCAGGCCCTGGTGGAAATCCTGCTCCTTCTGCTCCCCTTTGGGAAGAGGCCTGACCCATGGCTCCGCATGCTCTCTGCAGSTACGTAAGCTACCACGGATCCCACTTTACCCAAGGAAATTCAAAATACTCTTAATTCTGTGTCTAATTTTTCTATGGTGCTGGTTTGTTGTTTCACAGGCATTCAGGTATTTCTGCTTTTCACTGGTTATTGTTGCCTACAGTTTCACAGAGACAGCTCAGAAACACATTTCTGGCCATTTTTCATTGCTATGATGCATAGGAAGAACCTGTTTAACTAGGGAATCGGTCTCCTGATTTGGTACACCAAACTACACGCAAATTTAAGTATCATGGCAAAGCATTACAATAAAATTACAACTCACACGGTGGGGGGAAGATTCCTAGTTTTTGTTTGCCAGTTTTTTTCCTCTGCAGAGGAAATTTTTACTTCCAGGAAGTAAACATTTATCTTATACGTCATTCCTTTGCACAACAGTCAAATGAAAAGTGTTCCAGTCCCAATTTTTAGTTTACATTTTAGGTTATTAAGATGCTATCCACATTTGTCACCATATTGTTTTTATATTATATTATTAAATCTCAGTTTAATCAAAATAACCAAGCAGCGAAGCAAGCACCCATCTGTCAACAAAAACAAAAAACCCACGGTTAACTGTTAAAAGCTAAACAAGGATTTATTTCCTATGACCACAGGGGTAAGATTTTGGAAAGTGATTATATTTGTCACTTCTATATTTACTTGTATTTTTTCATAACTCTTTATATCTTTGTGGTAACAATAAAACAACAAACTGCTTTATATAAAATTAAACCAGCTCCATAAAGTCTTTCTGTGCAAGGAGGCAAATGTGCATGAGCACGTGGAAAAACCATAGCTGATCTGAAAGATCCATTAACGCTGAAGACAAAAAGACCTTTTTTTCCTTTTTTTAATAATAAATAGTAGCCTCTGAAACAGGCAATGATACAATATTTAGCTCCTCAAACCATTTTAACCTGGATAAGAACATCTGAAAACATCTTGTGAGAAACAAACTCTGGGAAATAGAACATAAGATGTTAAGAATGTTTTCTTCATTCTCAGGCCTGCTCTAGAAGGAAGGAAGGAAGGAAGGACGGAAGGAAGAAGTCACAGGTAAAAGCTTATAATGATTAAAAAATGACCTAGCTCTTTTAGATGTATTAATGAAAACAAACAAACAAACAAAAAAACCCTGCCCTGAAGGCCTTCTGCCTGTTACAATAAAAGTCTGCTTCCTTGAAAACTCTAGTTTCTTGCAATGCAAGGGAAAACATTAACACACACTGCTCCCTCCCTGAACTCCGCAATTCCTGTCTCCCAGGCTCCCTGCGTGGCCTCCCCTACAGCTCCTGACACTGCCCTGCGGAAGAAGACGCAATTTAAAGTTCCCCATTCGCCGCCAATGAAGGGGTCATTGTCTCCTCCGGCCTCACAGGCCCTTTGGGCACGTTTCCTTCATACAGACCCACACACAGCTGCTCAACCTGACCCCATGGATCTCCAAACCACGCAGGTGAGCCAGGGAGGGCACTCTGTGGATCTCACCAGCTCCAGCTCCGTCTGCAAGGCCAAGGTTTAGCTGTTAAGCTTGGCCTGACACACATGGATTACACTTGAAAAAGGAGTGCCAGAGAGTCCCCCACACAGCCCATCGTGCRCAGTTTATTTCTGCAGCTTTTTAAGTTCTTCCCAGAGCTTACAAGCAGCGAGGAAACGTAGCCACTYGGCTGCTGTCATGCTGGGGAGCAAGGGAAGACTGAAAACAGATTAGKATGGCCGGATACTTCTGAACGCCCCTTTTTCCTCTGGTTGGCCGCCAGTTTCTTGGACACTCTGACTCAGCCCAGCTGTTTCACCTGTCACAGAGGAAGTGCAAGAAAAGCCCCAACTGCTGCAGCACTATCCCACCCACCGCAGACCCAACAGTGCCGGGAGCCTTCACACCCTGGTGAAACATTAACCAGGAGCCCTCCCAGGTCAGTACACAGCACCTGCTGAGTCACACATGCACGTCCAGCACAAGCAACACCTCCTGCTCCACTCACAGCCACGGCCTCAAACACCTGCCAGGAGATGCTGCAGGATCCCCTGAAAGGGCACTGCAACCCACAGAACAGGCAGCCCCACATCCATGCTCAGGGGGCAGCGGATGCTCCTCTAAGCCCTCAGTTATAGGAACCATTCTATGATAATGTTCTAATGTTCAAGTGATTTAGGAATGGGATTTACCTGTTTAGAAAAACGTTATCTGCTAAATAACAAGTACAGCAGCTCTCTCGGAGAAATGTGGTTGGTGTAAATAAAGACGACTTTCTCAACAAGGCAGAAAAAGAATAAAATTAGAGAAATGTGAGACTATTGTCTCACGCTATTGAGACTATAAAACTGTAAAGCTCATGGCAGGAAGGCAGATCCAAGGTATGGCTAGGCCATTTCAATTAAAAAGAAATGATCTGTGTTTGTCATCACCTCTTACCAATTCTACTGTTTTGAATAGCAAGGAAAAACACAGCCAGACTCTTCAAAAAAATTAACAGGTACAGAATACCTTGGAAAAATAAATTAAGTGATAATGACCTCAGGAAAGGTTAATCATAGCAACCTTCTTTCTGTGATCCTTATTAAGGACTTCATTCTACCATCCTTACTCTTTAAGTAGTCCCAATAGATTACTGCAAACTGTGGCCTTAATAAAATGAATGAGGATAGAAAAATGAAAGTAGAGACAAAGAGAGTAGTTCCAAAGTACATTTTAATCATTTCAAAGGTACTCTTAAAAAAAAAAAAAAGAATAAAGAGTATTGAATGTTTTAGAAATGCTTCTGTACATCATAAATAACAAAATAGGTTGTTTAAGATAGGAGGTACAAGTCTAAGAACAAAGTCACCCTGGTGCGTGCATGGGCAGCTACACAKATGAGCTCCACAGCCCCTGTCTGCACGTGTAGCTCTAGCTATGTGCACATGCCAAGTGTTCCTCAAATTAACCTATTTCTCTTTCATTTCACTAACCTCTACCAGGCTCAGCAGTCAGCTAGATTAAACAAGTTAAAATTGTATCCTGAAAAGCCACTTCCCTGTGCTATAGCATAACAACAAGTGAGGACAATTTTTTTTGAAGAGTTCACTCTATAACTAACAACTACTTCATTTTTTACAAATTTAACTGTCAAGTAAAAGAAGGAAAACCTTTCATTTTCCACTAACTCCCTACATGTAGTTTAATGCAATTCTGTTATCAAAGTTTATTCTTAACCTGCTCTAATTCCTTTTCGGTTCCACATTAGAATTGGTTCTTTCCAAGATTTTTCTTTACATAGTCATAAAACAAGAGGCGCAGGTCCAGATATTATTTCTTTTGAATTCAGTGGCAAAATATCCATCTACCTGGATGAGAACAGATTAGGGAACAATACGGTTATGCCAAGTGATTGTGATTTATCACATCCTAGATTAGTTGTTTATTAATGTTTCCATGTTATTCTTTTCTTTATTCATCATAAAAAATGAAACATTTACTTGTTTTTATAAACAAACGTAATAGAAACCCTTGTCATTTTTCTGTATTACTTTAAAAAACTTGTTGGTACTTAACTACAGAACCAATCTCAGTTTCTTTCTTTTCTCTGTATATTTGAAATCAGGTTTTTCTTCACCCTCCAAGTTCCAGAACATCTTTTTCCTATGGGAGGTTTTATCAGTTTCATATTCCAGTTACCTAAAACGTTAGCAAAATTGTCATGCTGCACCTTGACACGTTTTCTGAAAGCAGAAATCAAACACCAAGTCTCACTAGTGGCAGACAATCCCCTTCACACAAGCTAGGGCCGTCTGGTTTCTTTGAGACTTTGCTCAGTACCACGACCACCTAGTGATACTGAACACCCGACAGCGCATCTGCTGCATTCAGTAATGCAATGGAAAACACAAAGACTGCATCAAACAACCCTGGATAAAATAAATGCAGGTGCAGTGGAGTTGTACTTCACCCACTTTGTGTCTCAGACGATAGATGATAACAGGCCATGTAGTGCTTGACAAACTCGGAAGTTTTAGAACACCTCTTATAACAATGGATCAAAGCTCAAGGTTTCAAGGTTTTTATAGCCCTGAATGCCATGGCCTAAAAMCTGAGGTAAGTATTTCCATTTCTTCCTTTGTGTAGCTATTTCCTGATCAGCAAGACTGAAATGCAACCGTGCCCATTTCTGAATGACAGAACACCAACCTTGTCCTTGAGGGACACCTACCACCTTATGCCCGTTGCTGTCCGTGACCTCCCCATGCTGAAGGTAAAACCCTAGGGCCAAGGGGCCCTGAAAGCAGACCCGTCCAACGGCGGCAGCTTGCTCTTGTGATGCCCATGCACCCACCCTACCCACAAAGTCCCAGGTTTCTGCCGCAGTGCGAACGCTGCTGGCATGTGGGCAGGACACTCCAAGGGAGCGGCCGCCTTGCCGGCCTCATTCACATGGGCTGTTCTGTGCAGAACAACCACACGCTATCCGTGCAAAAACACAGAGCTTCTGGGCTGCACTGCCCTTTGCCCACAAGCCTCTTCCAGAGAGCACGAGCTGGGGCTGAGCTGCACCATTGCKGAAATGGACTTGTAATTTGGGTATGCATCACAGATGTCCACAAACACCAACCACTACTGCAGCTCCCTGTTAAAGGAGCAAATGAAAAGGACGCTGCCTTCCAAACCTTTTGCTTATGGACCACCAGATAGGAACAGGGTTCCCATGGAAGGAGATACCACCTAGATCACCAAGGTATGGAGCAAAGGAGACAACATGGGCCTCTCCTAAAGCCAGCAGCTGTGCAGCTTCCAAGAACCATGAGGTAGGAAGACAGCAATTGACCAGCTACCTGTGGGCAGACTCTGTCAGCCACAAAYGCTCACTGGAAAAGGAACTGGAGCGGGAAATTTGGTCTTACTTCTGATACCTTTTTGGACTCAGTACGTACATTTGGGAAGATACTGCAATCTTATTTGGCTGCATTCCTTAGCTTTAAAATAGTGAAAGCCGTAAATAAATAACCTTTGTAAATGTTACTTATTTATATAAATTATAAATAATAATAATAATTACTAAWTAATAAAAAGGTTATTTAAATATTTATATATTTATATTTTTATAAATAACCTGAGTAGAAGGTTTTGAAACCTACCAACAGATCATTCTGCAGAAGAGCGAAGAGTTTAACTACCCAGGATAGTTTAACTATCGTGGAAACTCATTAGAACTTCAGTATCAATGAACTTAAAACACTTTGATGCAGATGTTGCATATTTAGCATCTGCAATATTCATATTAAACAGGAGTTCATTACTGAAAGGCACTAAATAACCAATTTAACCTCCTAGGGCAAAATGGATTCTGCTAGGAAGCAACACCAGCATAAAAGATTCATCTATTCATATTTCCCATTATATATTTTACTGGCAACCTAAGTTAAACGTGAATGCATGACGTTATTAGACCATAGATTTGTTTACTTCAAATGACCATCTTCCTAATAGCATTCGGGAGATACTTATTAATTTTCTGTGAGGCCATGAGAGACAAGTTGTCTCTGACTCTCTCAATCCACAAAGCTGGACAATGATAAACAACAAACTTACCAAACATTTTTTTATATCCACGTCCTGTGAATTTAGTTAGCTAATTTCCCAACTCCAAAACCAATCCTGTCTCAGAGCTTTTACCTGTTTTACTTTTTTCTTTGTCATGTTACTGTCATGTAATAACTATTTTTCTTAAAACAAAAACAGTAATATGTGCCATTAACAGCATAGCCTAGCTAAAGACAGGAACCTTCTGTCTTTGGCAATATATAAAACCACAGTTAGGGCAGTATATGACTCATCTTTAGAATTCTTGCTCTTTTACAAACTCAGCTGATTTCATAAGATTCATTTTTTCCCTCCTGATTTGTCTAGCAGTTTTTTCTGAGACACACCTCTCCAACACACTAACCCCATCCCATCTTTCTGACCAAAGCCTTCTTTTTATGAACTTAAATATTTCATTTCCATGCTTATTGGTGAACAATAATTTTTGCAAAGCATTTCTGAACATGTAAAAGATGCTGTGAAACCAGTTAATGGCACCTGTCCTACYTTAAGCATGGAAAAAATCAAAATTCTAGGTCACTTCAACAGACATGGAACAGCCACGTACAAAAACCAACAACTCATTTAAGAACACTGACTTGTAAGCATTAACTGAAAAATCAAAGACTGGTAATTTAGATATTAATAAAATACAAATAATAATTGAACAGTTTTTGTGTTAGTCAAAAAATAAACATTTCCCCAATCAACTACTTGTATTGCCCCATTTAACCTTTCTGCAGACTCTGAAGTGGAAAACAAAGCAAAGGACATGTGAAATTGCACCCAGGGTTTACACAATTTACACTGTAGAGAAGATATTGAAAGCTAAATTACTGCAGACACTAACATGTAGAAAAAATGGATTATCTATCTGATGGGTCTTCATGAAAATAAGACTTATTTAAATAGAGGATGTTTCTGAACCTAAATCAATCTAAGGGATTAATATTTCATTAAGAAGCACCCCTAAGGACAGGTTATAGTTCAGGAAAATTCCTGAGGTAAATTTTCAATTCAACAATTTTTGTGCAAAACAGTAGTCAATTATAGGGCTACRTTTCCATTCCACATGTATAAAGTACTATAGAGAGATGCCTAACAAACATATACCTTTTTTTTTTTTAATCCYAGTTGTGCTTCACAGTTCTGATAATGAATCCTTGAATTCCTCAGCCTGCAGGCATGGCAAAACTCCCACGTGAAAGCACCACCCAGGGCATCCCTCTGGGTGCCCACCCAGGGCATCCCACTGTGCACTAGTGTAGGTTGAGGTCAGGAAGGTCCTTCTGAAGCAATATCCTGATCCTCCCTCTTTACCAAGCCCTGAATTCTGGGCTTCCAAGCAAACTGGATTCCTTTGCAAAGAAACTGAAGGGAAGAAGCTCCCTTGGACTTCGGAAGTACTTAATGAATGCCAGCCTAAAGAGGCTTTAATTTTTTGAAATAGACTGTAAGTTTAAGCAAAACCATCCTGGTTCAGGACAGGACATCAGGTTGTCAGCAATTACTGTTTTGCCCTACAGACCCATTCTCCTATCTGCACTATTTGCTAACATAGACACTGCCTAAAGTCACAGGGATAATAATAACAACAACAACAACAATAATAGTATCAGTAAGAATAACCAACTTACCTCTCACTGAGGTGACAGAGCAAGTGCTTAGCTAATGAGTGTACAGCACTCCTAAAATGGGAAGTTATACACCTCTTCCTTTCTGTTACAAATGCTCTCAGGCTGCTACCATCCAAGAAGAAAACCAAGTGAAAACCAAGATTAATTTGGAATATCCACAATTTCTCTGTTGTTAGTCTTTGCTCCAGCTGCTCAAATGACTCGATTATAGCACATTCATTTCACAAAAGTTCATAAAATTCTGTTATTCCACTCCGTTTGAAGTAATTTTGTTAATTTCAGTTAGGATGCTGCTTTGTAAAGAAAAAAACTCTCTTTTTATGCGGTAAAAATTTTTCTGGATCTGAGAAAGATATTTAAGACCAAGAACGAAAAAGTACACAAAAAAACCCTGAATCCTTCTTGTTGTCATTGCTAGACAAGGGAAGCAACAAATACCAGCTAGCATTTTTCTCACCTCTATTTATTTATTCTTAATTGATTTAACCAGAGATATTGCAAGGTATTTGTGCACAATACTTCTGGGAAAGCCATTTTGTTAATTATTACCTTTAGCTTATCTATGTAGCTCTATATTTAAGATTCCAAACTTCCTTCCCAAAGAGGATTTCTTTGGTGCAGCAGCAGTCTGCAGTGAATCTGAAGGCCCAGACTTGTGGCTCTGCAAAGAATTACAGAGCAATCGTCGCACACACAGTTGGAAAAGCTCACTCAGACGTGTCCTCACAGAGGGAATCTTTGAGGCTCCCTCCACCTTATGCTACTGACTTGTATCCCTGCTGTTCTTGCTGGGAATTTCACCCATGGTCCTTAATAGGGACATGATGACAGACTATAGATTCAAAACATAGCTCAAGAATTGCCAGGACTGTAAGTCAGAATTTCATCTCCCATCAGCAAGGAAAGGAAGAATAACCTGTGAGTTAGGCCCAACTGCACAACTGCAAAGCCTGTGAATCTCTGCTCTGCTGCTCTGTATTTCTACTGAGTGAAATGCACAGGGGACAGTTTCTAACATGCAAGTCCAGCAGGCGGCTGGGATTTTGCCTTTGAGTTATCCCAAAGCCCCCTGCTGCTGACAAGGCCACGAAGCGCAGTCTGTGCTCCCTGAGCCCGAGCAGGGTCCATGAGCTACAGGGTCTCTGCCCCTTGGAGGAGCCCGTGCCAGCGAGWCCAGCTGCCAGAGCAGGCCTGGCACTGAGCACGGGGCAAGTTCCCTCCTCCAAAACACAACCAGAGTGGGCAATGATCACGTCTACACGAAAGGAGCTTAGTGCTCAGCTGAGTCATGCAGGATGTAGAAAAATCATAGCTGATTTCCCTCCCTTGCCCAACACAACCCAAGCGTCCACCTTCGAAAGCTCACTCACTGTCTGTCTACACCGCTCTGCCTCTTCCACACGCTGAAAAACAGGAAGCCTCACCAGATAAAAGGGACAAAAGTTACTACATTCTCACCCTCAATTCAAAAGAGAGAGTCCTGTTTTCTGATTCTGACAAGGCCGTACGGTTCTGATTGCACAGCCCAGAACAAATAACTTACATTCCTGTGTCCTTTTTCTTTTTTTCTTCTTCTGGTTCTTTTTCTGGGTCACTGTCACTTATTTCAACACAGCAATTTGTTTCTTCTAGTTTTCTGGGAAAAATTGTAGAGTATCAAAAATATAAGCAATACCTGCTGGATCATTCCAATATTTTACACACGTAAACCAGCATGCATAAATCTCTACGCTATCTATTTATATTCTTTGTTACATCTGTCAAGGAACTCCTATTAAATAGTTACTTTTAGGGAATTAATACAAGATGTACCCAAGATACTTRGATGTGAAACCAATCTCAGATATCCAGCCAAGTCTTTAATAATCTTACACTTAACTCCAAGGCAAGCACTTCCATGGCAGCCTGAATTCCTAAAAGCCATCGCCGACCAGCCTGGGTCTCTTCCATCTCAGCCTATAAACTGGATGATGAGCTGGAGCGAGAGCGGCATCATCCATTAATAACCTCTCTTTCCTTTCTCCTCCTCCCCCTACTTGTGCATTTGGTGACAATACAATGCAAAGTCAATACAAACAGAAAAGCTATGAAAAACTATACATGAAAATATGATACAGATCCACAAAGTCATCAGCAGAAGGCAAACTTCTGATCATTTAGAAAAAGAAACACCCAGCAGGATCCAAGCTCTACTACGTATTTTAAGTGATTCACAGGCAAGTAGCAATATTGGTCAGATGAGCTCAGTCCCTGATGAACTGCAGCACAATAAGCACCATGCAGCCAATCAAAGAAAATAAATAAAAAGACTGGAGATTACTGGGAAGAGAATGAAGTCTATCATACTCATCATAAAAAAAAGATGTCATTAGTCTAAGTCTAATCTAACTCTAAGTCATCTCTCAATGCAGTGCTCTTAAATCATATGCACAACGTATAATTGCAGTAGTCTGAATTATTGGAAAAGCAATCTACCTTGCTTGCTGAGACACAAAGAACTGACCAAAGTCCAAGGCAAAATTAATGTGGAGGCACCAGACTCCTGAATGTGCATTACCAATTGGTCTGGAGGAGCTCACTCTCCAAAAAGAACTGGGGAGAGAATCATTTTCCCCTTTCTGCTCCTCAGAGGATGTGACAGGGGAAACAAGTACTTCCTGCCTCTTTTTAAGTAGACTTCCTATAGATTTAGTCTCCTACGTGTAACTACCCAAACTGGAAACCAGTGAGGAAGGTCCTGACCTGCCATCTTTGGAAAGAGACTGGGAATGGGGATTCATTAGGAAGGCAACTGTGTCAGAMGGCTGAGTAGCATGAAGGGAAAAACATCTTACAACTCCAAACCTACATTTAAGAACTCGTTTCTAAACCTCTTCTTTGCAGCCTTCTGAATTAAAGAAACTTGAGATATTCAGGGTACTGAGGAAGAAATACGGAAAAAAACAAGTTTACCATGCCTCGCTGGAAAAAAGTGCACATTGAAAGCTCTGAGGTTTTCTTTGTTTCTTCTACTCAACAGCATGGTGTTTTTGTTTTGATACAACAATTTATTCCATGGGGTAAAAAAAGACTGAAAGAAATCTTTATAGTAATCAAAAACTTCAGTATGTTTAAAGCAGGCTGCTGCGAAAGGACAGAAAAAAAAAACGAGATAAATCACCATTCAAAAGGATTTTCTCTTCTTCTCATTTATTGATTTTCATAGGGAAAAAAGAAAAAAAAAAGTGCCTCATTGAGCAGTTGATTCCACTAAATACCCAAGGCTGGAAGGAGTCATAGAGGGCCGCAGAAACAACTCACCGTCATTAATTTTGTCAAGGTGCAAAGAAATTCTACAGGTTGAAGGCTCACCAGGCCATTATAATTAAAATAAGCCACAGAGMTACAAGAAAAGGAAAATCAGAAGTTCACGTGCTGGTTGAGACAATAACAGAAAACTGTTTGTGGCTGCCAGAGGGCTCTCCTCAGGGCCTGGCCCTCCTCAGGAACGTCACTTGCAAGCTGCCATGGGAGCACTGGGGGCAATTCCGTATTTAAAAGGGCCTACTGGAAACAGCAGAATTCCCATTCCAAGGGGAATGACGCTGGCCCTCTCCAGCAAGGCCCACGTGGGTACACTGGGGGTCGGTGGCGGAGGAGAGGCCGCCTTTGTCCCGCGTGACCCGTGCTTGCTGTTACCACAGGACGAGGCCAAGTCTGCCCAGCACATCCACGCGCTGCGGCTACTGGACATCCGTGGGGAGAGCACCACTGCAGCAGCTGCTGCTGCCTGGGAGCACGTGCTGCTCATCCCTTGGGAAGCATCTGGGCTGCTGGTCCCTTGGGAAGCATATGGGCTGTTCATCCCTTGGGAAGCGCCCCACGCCGCACTGCCAGTGCTCCCCTGGCCTTCCCCAGGAACCAGGCACCGCAGCCCCATGCTGCCCGCAAAGCTGCTTCTTCCCAAACTCACAGACACAATCCCGCATGGGAAGCACAATCCTGAACGGGGGAACACAGTGGGACGTGAATCCCCTGTGTTCCCCGCACACACATGTGCTACCTACCAGCCRTGGTGCCCTGGCAGCAGAGCCGACAGGCACAGCCGCCCCGCACAGCCAGGACGGGCAGGGGTGACCCGGCAGCGGGCGCTCCGTCAGGATGGGCACGGGACCCCCATGCAGGGGCTTGCTGGGGTCCTTTCCAACACAGGCAGTGGCAGCAAAGTCAAGCGCACACCTCAAGGCACTGGGCAAAGTGCCACAGTGGTGGCACTCCAGGGCTGCTGCAACCTCAAAGAACCAGGATGCTTTACTCTATAAGCACCCAGGCACCCCAACTTTATTACCCACATACCAGTGGAGAGCAGAAGGAGCTGGAGGTGAACTGCTAGACCAGCTAAAAGCACACAACAGAGAGCTTTGTTTGGGGCCCATGCGCTGATTTCCGTGAAAGATGGTGCTGCAGTTTGTACAGTTGTCRTTGTTGAAAGAGGAAGAACGATGCCCAAAAGGGCAGGCTGGCCAAGGAGGTCTGAATATCAGTACACTGTTAAATGCGAAGAACGAGAGAGAAAACACAGCTGCACTTAGCGGAATATCAAAGATAAAGATTAAGCAAAGCATCAAATTAAAAAAAAAAAACAGAATTTAACTGCTTGCAAAAAATATGCTTGATGTGTAGACAATGTACCCATAGAATTGCTAATAAAATGTAACTCATAAATTTGCACAGGGAGATATAAATGAAGCACAGATTTCCATGAGTGAAAATTCAGAGACAAACTATTTTTTGTCTAGAAGCCATTTCTGAATGTCATTAAAAAAAAAAAAAAAATTCTAATAGATTAAAGAGAAATTGACATAAAATCTGGTGGGGCTCCTTCAGCACTTCAAAGAAGAAAGGAGGAGGTTCCGTCCCACGGAGCCAAAGGTCTGAAGCAAATGACCTTGGAATTTCTGTAGTTTACAGATCACAATTTTCTAACACACACAMACAAGCAAAACACAGATATACACGGACAGAGTAAGAAAAAGAACTTGCGGCAAAATTAAAGAGCAGCTTTCGGAGCTTGTGAACATGACTCAATGACTGAATTACATTTGCTAAATGTAAACAAAGGCCTAAAATAAGCAGCTAAGTACTTTATGTTTCATGAGAGCTACTTTAACAAAAGTTGTTAGAATTATGAGTGAAAACAATCATCTTTAAATTAAAACGGGAGTGCCTGAGAGACATTTCAGACCATTTTGCCAAACAGCTGAACAGCTTCAACTCCATTAAAAAAAAAAAAAAAGGAGAAAGAAAGAAAAACAGTAAATGTAGTATGGTTAAGAAGGAAGGTAAAGAAAATGTAAGTAAATTAAAACCTTGTAAAACTTTGAAAAATTGCTAAATACAGAAGAGTCAAAAAAAGAACTCTGGGGCTCCAAAGGGTGTTTTGCTTGTTTTTTAGGCCTCACATTTTTGTACTACAAAATTCTTAGAACATTACTGTCTTTGTGACGTACACAGTAGAATCGTTACTCCGAACGCAGAAAAATCCAAACGTAATTTGTAAGTATTCGCTTTGAGGGAAAAGAAAAAACACGACCACCACCATCAAAAAAACAAAAAAAAAACCCAGATCTTATTTAAAATGACAATGAAAGAGTTTCCACTGCAGCAGTCACTGAACATCAATGTTWGAAAGCAGTTACTGAAGTCAGAACATTGTTCTCAGCAGCAACAGACACCTCTTACCAAAGAGTTTTTAGCAGAACTCACTGAGAAACTCTCCTGCCTTTAACGTCTTGAAATGTTAACTCCATAAGAAAGTAACTCCTGGTATGCACTAAAGAGAGCGYTCCTCATCACCCCTTTGTATTTTGTGTTTACTGGGTGATATTTTAAGACTTTAAAGGCAGAAGAGTTTCTCAGAATAGTCAAAGGTAGGAAACTTAAGTATCTTTACTCAGGTAAAGATACTTAAGAAAAACAAACAAATATATTACTGACAATACACGTTAAGTGACAAAAGCTGAAAAATTATAAGAAGACATGATAATCTGAAGTAACTGGAATAGCTTGTAAACCAGGAGCAGGCAAGACCATGGCTTTGAATATAGATAAATCTGAAGTTATCCAGGTAGAAAGAGAGCAAGCGGGTTGCACGTGATGAATGAACCTACCCTGGAAGGCAGGCACTTTGAAAACTATTTCAATTATTGTGGACAGCCACCTAAACACAACCAGCTTGAAGCAAGCTGTATTCCTCACGCGTGTAACAACATCAGTGCCCGGGCTACTGCAGAAGGAATTTTGCTCCGTACTGCAGTACGGAGCCACAGAAACAGGATGCCTGGAAGGGACCTTTGAGATGGTCCCAAAACACCGTCAGAGGAACCACAGGGGCTTAACACAACTAACCATGCACTGATTACACCCAGACAGCAAGCCAGATACTTCATTAGGGGATCATTATTGCTAACAAACACAGTTGCCCAACGCAGAAGAGGAGCAGGGCAGGGACCCAACCCCATCCAGCCACCCGGCCAACAGCAGTGGCTTCCGTCATTTAACCTATGGAACATGGGGACACAAACTGGAGGGAGCGATGACTGATCCCATGCTTCCTTCCCCGCTACAAATAGAGCATCTCTGGCTGTTTTTTGTTGTTCTGCCTTTGGAGCTGTTAAAAAATGCAACGTGCAGGAAGTCTGTTCATTTACACTGGGGGCAGTGCAGCTATTTTATTCTTCTACTTTATCTCACTTAAAAAATAAATTCCTCTGTAAATAAGCAGATTAACTGACATGTTGGCTGCTCCTTGTGGAACAGGCATACAATTTGGCTAACTACAAAGCAAAATAAAATGAAAGTAAACAAATAAATCAAAACACATGCAAATCTGACAGCCATAAATCCAGCATGGATGCACACAAAACATACAACTAGTGTATTTACACCTAAGTGACATTGTGGATTGGTCATTTGAAATACTGTATTAAAGAAAATAAATGTATGAAATAAAAAAGCAATTTCTTTTCCTATGGCCATGGTTGCCGGAGGAGCAGGGCACACATGTGGGCAGGGGAGGCAGGGCCCCAGCATCGCTGCTATGGGACACGGACAGCCAAGCTGCAACACAAAGGCACTGGCCTTAATAAGTCAATTACAGGGATTTGGAAGCACTTCTATATCACTTTGGTAAGTGACATATTCAGTACAGTGTATAACTACCAAAGAAAGAAGGAAAAAGCGCAGGAACATTTTTGCCTTTTTTAAACAAAAGGTATGCTGCTTCTCTGGTCTACTATTTAATAGGAAAGCTACAGGGATGGAAAAAAATGCCACACAAAATTATAAAATATTTTTCTCTACACTCTTCTACAAGAAACTGTACGTAGAGTAAAAGAAAGTCATATATTAAAAGATGCAGCCAAAAGATTTTCTCAGGATAACAGCCAAATAAAAACTGCACTCAGAAAATCTAACACRGTGGTAAATTTTACACAAACCACAAGCACAAAAAACACCCATTTTGTTCTCTGGACAAAATTCTCCCAAGAATGCTTGTGCTAGAAATTTCTTCAAGGGAAACAACTTAAAGGCATGCATGCCACCTTCTATGTCCAGCCAAAACGGCATCTCTCTCACTGGGAGCACAGCTGCAATTAAGCTAATAGCAAATTCTGCTCACAGCTCTCTAGTTTCGGTGTAAAGGCTAAATTCTTCAGACATTATCATGAACCTTAACCCAAACTGGTTGCAGTAATTAGTAGTGTTGCACTCTACTGGACATCCCGACACAGAAGCAAGCTCCACTGAGTCAGAAATGTCTTGTAGATAGTAAGCAGGAATAGACATGATTCATCAACCAATCAATCCCAAGAGACCAAAAACTGGCCTGACAAAATTCTGACAAAGAATGGTCCTCAGTTCCTACGATCACAGGTATAAGGTGACCAACCTACCGCAAAAATAAAATAATATGGAGACTAACGTTTGAGTAACAGCAAATATGCTAATGGCAGGTTAAAATTCAGTAAATCCCATGAAAAAACAATTTTGGTGCTATTTCCGCAACAAGCTCAAGTTTACATTCTGGTGAAAGCAATCTTACTTCCTAATTGTCTGTTTTTCCTTTCTATGAAATTAGCTGCTAAACCAGGAGAAACAGTCACCTAAGTGAAACCCATCTTCTCATGGATGAGAGTAAATGCTATTATCTCTTTCGGTTTATTTACCATTTTAACGCTGGGATAAACAGAGCGCATGAGGAAGCCAAGCACAGCACAAAAATGTCACGCTATTGCTTCTCAACATTACCCTCTCCATCAAGAAAAAAGAATTATGCCTTACATGCAAATTCAGAGGGCAAAAAACAACAACAAAAAMGAAGTCTCAAGCATTGTTCCATCCAGCAGTCAGGTCGCAAAGAGGTATAAAATCTTTAATTCGAGGAAATTGCTTATTACAAAAGAGCACTCTGAGCTTCAGCTTGACTGAGTCTTAGGGTCCCCCCAAGGACAAATCCCCATCTAGGGAAGAAAAGAGCAGGCTCTTTAAAAACAAACAAACACCCTAATCCAGAAGTGCTTCTCACGAGGAATTAACATGAGAACAGCTTGGCATGACATCCAATACCTGGGATTTCCTGGTTGAAAACCCCACACAGAACATAAGGTCACTTTAAAGAYGACTTGATGCATCAGGGGAAGGGTCATGAGATAAAGGGACTTTGATCTCTCAATCTCTCTTTCAATGCTGGGCCAGGTCAGCAGTGATCAAAAGTCACTGGGAGAGCTGCCTGGTGGCCTGCACTACTAGATAAGCTACCGCTTTCTTCTCTTTTTTAAYGGTGATCAGGTGCATGAATTCTAACAATCCTCATAAAAACTCTGAGAGAAAGTTAAAATGGCATTCAGATTGTCATCCACTCCAAAAATACTCCAAAGTGTCAGAACTGGCGACACACAACAAAGAGATTTAAACATAATTTAATCAGAACTATTTAAATACATACCAACCAGAAGGAATTAGTTCTGTTCTTTGAGCCTTTTTTCCCCACAGCACAATCATACCCCATCTAAGTTTCCAGGCTACTATTACTTCCTTTCTACAAACCAAATAAATAGATGAACACACATATACACACAAGGATGATTTATCCGTATAATTTTCTCTCCTAGAAGACCCATAGCAAATCATGCTAACAACAAGTGTCTGAGAAAAAGATTAGATCTTTTTTCAAATCACCTTTGAAAGATCTTCAGTCTCGTCCAAAATCCTGATTTCAGATCCACCCAGACATCCCGCTCCAGAAGAGCAAACATCAAATCATTCAGGACCTGGACGGCAATACAGCAGCCTTATGAAGATACAAGACACACTCATCCATTTTTTTAGCATTTTTCTTGCTAGTACTTCCCGACTATGCGATAAAGCTGAACACACTCTGCTAAATAAATGTCCCATATTTGATTCTCATTTTCCAAATGCTGATAGGTTCCTAAAAGCACAAGTAATGATGGCATGTTTCCCAACTTTTATGCGTTTGAGTTCTTCTGGCCTTATAAGTTAGTAGTTGCTGCTACGGAAATCTTCTGTTTGACTTTCTGGCTAACACCCATGTACCCAGAAGCACAGTCTGGAACAGCTTTGGCATTCCAACATTCCCCAATAGCAAGAGAAGTAGCAAAATTAAAGACTTAAAGAGTTAAAAACTCGGYGGGTTTACAGAACGAGAGAAGAGAAGCAACTTCCCTTGCCTCGGACAAAGGTTCTCCCTCGGTGCGAGGATCCCAGCCCACGTTTATCCCTCTGCTTTGCAGCTTGCAGCTGGCAGAGCCGTGAGGTGGCCTTGGAAGCAYGATGAGGCCCCGCGCACGTTTCTGTGCCCGAAGAGCCTTCCGTGCCCTGCGGCCTTCGGGACGCTTCTGCTAACGCARGGCTGTGTTGATGCTCCCCAAACAGCTTTCCTACGTGGTACCCACACACACACTGTGGTGCCCAAAACTGGAAGGAGACGCAACCCACCACAAGTCTGTCGCACCTGACTACACTGAGGCCCTACCGAATGACCGCCTTGAGCTCCTGTCTGGAGCTTGGCCTAAGCCCCAGCAGAAGACTTCCAATCCACATTTGATCCAAGGTTTCCACAGTTTGAGCTCTACTCTGAACTAACTTGAAATAGAGATGGAGATCTACCTCATCTCTTTGTAGTGGAGCTTTTAGAAAAGAACCAAAAAAAAAGATGAAGAAAGGTGTATTCCAAATGCAGAATACTCTATTCACAGGTTTTCCCAAAGGAAGCAGACTCTCCCACAGAGGACTCACATGACTGGCTGCTAATACTAACCCATTTGAGCAACAGCAATCACAGTATTTTCCAGTACACAGCTTTCCAACACAAAAAGCATATATAGTTGATCTGGACGGGACTTTGGGAAGACACTTAGTCCAGCCGTTTGCTCTGGGATGAAGCCTACTGTCCATTCCCGTTGCCAGCAGCAGTTCTTCRGCGCCCAGAGGCCATCAGCCGACTCGCCGGCCGGCCGGGCCTCAGACGGCGCGGCCCACACGCGGCCACGGCGCCGCTCCCGCCTTCTCCCGCCTTCTCCCCTCACCCCGGCAGCCACAGGGCCCCTTTTCAGCCATTTCCTGCTCTTCTATTTTCCCCATGCTTATAGCTCCCTTTCCCCCWACAGAAATACAACCCAAAAACCACCACGGGGCTCATCTAAATCGTATAATCTCTATTAGCAAAATGCTGCGAAGGGCAAGTGACCTGCAGGCAGTTTCACTGCAGTTTGGTTTCTACATCAACGATATCTACCAGGGAACRAGGTGCTTCCAGAACATCTAGTGTTCCAGATTTAGTGTTGAATTTCGCTTCAAAAAGCCATTTGTGCTCTTCTAGTAACTTCCTCAGTAACTCCAGAACTAGCAACTAGTGACACCTGGGTGTCACTTCAGCTCACACCCTGCAAGATTAATGCACCTCATTTTTTTGCAGAGGGTTAACACAGCACTTGAAGTCTTGCACATCCTTACTTCCTTCATGCTCCGAATACTGCATATAGGGTTTCCTAATAGCTCYTACATTCGAGCCCTTCCTCTGTTTTCATACGGTTTTCTTGCTCTTGGTTCTTGTCAGTCAGGCTTTTTTACAAGTACAGCAGAGAAAAGGTGAATGGTGAAAGTCTTCCCATAAATTTATTAGTAACAGCTGTYCATACATAGTAATATTTAAGTGTGAGAAAAGCTCTTTCCTGAGTCTTTCCCTTTTTTTTCTGCCCTGCTAAATGAAATGTTCAGTGTTTGTAGGATTCTACTACAGTGTCTATTGCCACAAAGCTAATTGCCATTAATTATCTTATATTGGCTAATGGATAGATTGGCTAATGGATTGGCTAATAAGATAGATGGCTAATTACCATCTATCTTATAATGTTTCACACCTTCCTGGGATTAATTTTGCACAGACTAGCATATTGCTTCAAGAAAAATCCCTTCCTCTCTGAAACTGGAAATTTCCAATTATACACCTATATAAAGGAGCTAAAAAAGCAGAATTTMTTTTCTTAATGTTGCTGCATACACTCAAACATCCTGTCCCAAAAGATTTCTCTATTCATCATATACTTTCCCTCTTCAGTAGTATTCTTTAATTTGAAGTAAAGTTTGGGTTCCTTAGCACTTTGACATAAAAATAAAATTAACATAGACTTCCCTGACTATTCACACTCTAAGCTAATTTCCATTAACTTCCGTGACAGCAGATCACTTCTATAAAGGAAAAGCTAAACAAAACAAACAAACAAACCAAAAAAAGAAAACCCCAAAACTATTGTAAGGACTGGAAACAAAATACTGCTTAGTGATGGACTGGTGATATCATGATCATAAATTGTTTTCTCAAAACCAGTCACTTATGTGTTTTTTTTTTTCTATTGGTCTTGACTGTGAATGTATGCTGCAGGAACTGGAGGATAGAATCATACAGTAAGATAAAATGGTAAGAAAACGTTACAATTCTTTTTCAAAATAGAAAGCTTTTTCATTTAACAATGAGAAAATAAAATAGATTAAAATTTACAGGCCAATATGAATAGTTTTATTTTTGCACGCAGAACTGAAATACTTTGGATCAGTGTATCTACATATATAAATGCAGGAGGCAAGCAGACCATTGCTCTTTTTCAGAATACAGCAGAGAAGGATTAAACAAAACCTAAGGAGCAGGAGAGAAGGAGTAACAAAACCTAACACCAAGATTTTACTCAGAACTTTGGCACAGATGCGGACTAGAAATTGATTTTATCTCCTCGCTTAACCCATTTCTAATGACATTCATTATTTTCGCATTAGAATGTGTTTTTAATCAATAGTAGATATGGAAGTGTCTCATAGTTTACCATCGTGGTTTATTTTGCAGTTAAGAAAATTGAGACAAGAGCTGTGAGGCAACCTACCCAGAACAGCCAGGAGCTGAGCACAACTATGTCATTTTCTCATCAGCACAGTTAAATACTTCATTACAGAAAAACAGGTATCTTAACACACKCAGAGGCACACTTGAACCTCCATGCTAAACGCTACTCTTCTCAAGGTAAAACCACTGAAATCAATGCAACAGGCAGCCTCCGACCACCACACATAATGTATGGCTTCCATATATTAAACTCGCACATACTGCGCACACCCTTCTCCAAATAATTCTGATTGGATTTGGCTGTAACAGAAACTGCTCCCCGAGATCCACTGTTTTCAAGATGAATAAGGCTAACAGGCAGCATGTCTATTCAGTACTCAGTATTTCTATTATTTGGCTCGTCAGATTTGTACATCTCACAAAATTAGTCCCTACGCAGCTTAGCAGCTACAAATGGAAAACAAACAAACAAACCAGCAAGTAACATATGGCCAAGGCTGACTGCGCCGGCCGAAGTGTATATATACAAACAGGAAATTCATTTATGCCCAACTCCTCAGAATTCTCATTAAAATGCACTGGCCKTCCAGGACACATATCCGAGCAGGAATATACCAGCAGACATTTACTGCAGCATCTCCTGCGAGAAACTGCCCTGTTCTATTTTAACAAACCACACGCAGCAGTTAAATTACATGAAAAACAAGGAAGTGTGCTCATTTCTATCGTTGATGAAAAAGTTATATAAAATCAGTGTAGGCCATTGTGGGCTTAATGGGCTCACTTCCTTTTCAAATTTCTAAAGAAAGTCCCGGCCTTTGCTAATTCCCCGAGTTCTGCATGTGMATCTCCAATCCAGCTGACACAGCGTAAGAAAATAAACACACATATATCCTGTGGCTTTRCTGCGCTTGTCCTAGCCTCGGAAAGGATCCGTTTTCCCCATGAAGCCCGGCTGCCATCCCTGCTCCTCCACCTGCTTCCCACTATGTACAGAGGGTGGGAGGCGTCTCCTGCACYGATCCCGGCTCCAGCAGCTCCTCCAATGCAGGGAGCCCGGGCCCCGATGGCCACGGGCATGGCCCAAAACACCCAGTGTGATGCCCGGCTCCCCGGGACTTACCCGGGCTGCAGCCACACCGAGTGAATACGATGGTACCAACACCCACACGGCTACCCATGGACGGCCAGTTTGCTTTTGCAGGTACTCCCGGCACTTCCTGCTGGGAAAAGGACATCTGACCCAAACACGTGCCCACACACAGGTCTGGGGGCGCAGGCTGGTGGCTGTCACCCCAGCTGCCTTGTGAGACCAGGCAGCATCTCCTCCTGTGACGAGCAAGGTGATATACGCGGAACAGCTGGAGCACGTGGTGCTTGCTACTCCGAAAGAGATAACGCTGCAACGGAGGCATGAAGCCTGCAGCATCCTGCACCCCGGACSTGTTGTCGGGCACAAAACAATGAGAGAATGTATTAAAAACACCTCTTTTGTTCCCGAATAAAAATATTGTAAGTGTTTTTACAGCTAACAGCAAGCAACAGATGGATATTAACAACTTTATGCTCTGGAGAACAATCRCAGTTTTTACAAAGTGCTCAGCAGTAATGAAACCCAGAAGAATTTGGAAAAYATATGAGATTAAAAACAAATTCAGTGGAAGACTGAGAATTTGTTCCAAACTGCTTAAAAATTACAGCCAAGTTTTGCTAGCAGAGCTGCTAGTATGTCTTCGTAAAAATATTTCAGTGCTCGTCTCTGAGTTCTCTCTGAGTTCTGGCTTTTTTGAATTACAAGACTAAAAAAAAAAAAGAAAGAAAAAACCCACCTTTCTCCAATTTTAGAACAGATCAAAAGAGGTCCCCAAAAGTGCTACTTTATTACGTCATCACGGACAGGGTTTATTTTTAAGCTAATCTTTAAAAATAAACTAACACAGCAATGTAAGTTGTCCCAAAAAAAGACTTGCAGTGTTTTAACTCTTCAACCATATGAAAAGTAAAAAGACATAATTATTATCACACAGTAAACACTTCCTGCAAAACACAGGAAAAAAAAAAAAAAGCTATTTCACTTTGCAAGGAAGCACTTATAATTTCTAAAGATTATGGGGTCCCTGTGACCTGAGAAAGATGCTTTTTTTTTTTTTTTTTTAAAAACACACGCTCCATTTTTATGTATGTCCAAATTTAAACAAGAAAAAAAAAAAAAAAAGAAAAACCTTTTGCAGACAGATGAATTTGTTCTTTAAAACCTTCTAAGTTAAAACCTTTTACTTTATACTTGCAACATGCTCAAGGGCCTGCATGGTCAATTAACATGGCTCACTTTAAACAGTGCAGCTACTTTCTTTATGATCAAAAAAGGATACACCTTAAATCCCACGTTCAAAAGCCTTTAAYCCACTTAGGCTTGTAAATCTCACAAAACTTCTCAAAGCAGGACTGAGAACTTGGCCTTTTTGAAAAGTCTGGTTGATGTTTACACATTAAAAAAAATGAAGCAATACCACTACTTTAAATTTTGACAGGGAAATAGAGGTAATGGGACACTAGGCTGAAGCCTAGTCAAGTAAGAAATAAAACGCACTTCACTAAGCTGAGACATTATTCGTCTTCCCAGTGTCACCATTTTTAGAGATTACGTTCCTATTGTAAAAGTGCTTTTTTGTCTGTCTACAACCACTCAAACGACCCCCATGAACACCACAAATTTAAGCACTGCACAGATGACGTTGGAAAGCAGCGAGAGGTGGCAGARGTGCTGTCAGGCACCTAGAACAAACCTACTACTAAACGGGGTAGGAAAAAAAAAAGGTATTCCTCAGAATTTGCTTACAAACCAGACAAAGCTCCAGCCTCTGCCCAGCCCCACAGCAGCGGCTCACCACCGCGCTGCGTTCCACGGGATGAGATCACCAAGCGTTAATCCCAACAGCTGCACATGCACCGGCACTCCCCGCCAGGCCCGCGAGGCGAGGGGACAACGCGCCCGCGACAGGCGCCGGCTTCACCGCGCCACGGCCAACAGGCGCACGGTCGTCACCCTCCGGCACGTGCGCGTCCCGGCCGCCGCACGCGCACACCTCCCGCACCGAGGGCGGCAACAGCCCACTGCCACCACGGCTCAACGCAGCATGCACCAATAAATAATAAATAAATGAACRGCAATCCCTTCCACGCAGGCAAGCGGCGAGTTTCCTCCACGGGTCTCCCACGGATGGCTGTTCCCAGGGGCCGCGTGTGGCATCCRTCCCAAGGCGACGTTGCCGGCCTCGCCGTGCCCACCTGCACCCTCAGCAGGGACGGGGGCTCCTGCAGAGCACCGCACGCACCGTCGGCAGCACTCACGGCGGCACAGACAAGCCCCTGCACGGCATCTACCAGGCTACGCTTCATACGTATATATACAGAATACGCACATATATACGTATTTTAGTCTGATGGAAGCCTCTAGCATTAGTGCAGAGAGCAAGAGGAACGCAGAGCAGGTCTGGCCCCAAGCAGTATCCCTCTCCCGAGGCAGACGCCTGCCACTGAGCAGCCAAGCACCTGCAGAGCCGGCTGCCTGCCGGCTCCATCGCCCCTGCCCCGTCCTCCCTCCAGCCCCCGCAGCAGCCACAACGCGTGCCCGCGGCAGCGCCGGCGCGAGGCTCCTGCTGGAGCAGCCGCTGGAGCAGCCGCTGGAGCAGCCGCTGGAGCAGCCGCGCGGCCCGCGGCGCCCCCCGCGCGCCCGG